>NW_027104179.1:538003-601153 GCF_902728285.1 Clytia hemisphaerica
GTACACATGTGTTGTGTCAACTTATCAGCATTGTATTGTTTGAAAGGAAAAGATAAAAGAGGTAAGACTAGCTTAGTTTCTAATCCTGATATAGGAGTTTAGACTGTCACATGATAACTACTATCTCTGCGGTTCTTTTTTAACTGACTACTTTGATTCTTCTATAAATAACATCCACTTTGCGCACAGAAAATGTCTCGGTGTAGCCTGTACTTAAAAACAAATATTTAGCACCTAAAAGCAGAGAGTCACAGCTGTATTCCTTTAGTAAAACTATTCAGAAACTTGGACCTTTTTACAGAATTTCAAAAAATCAATTTCAAAATCTATTAGTTCTGGCAGTTCCATCAATATGAGGCTAATCAATTTTAATGACTTTTTGACTAATGACCAACTTAAAATTTTTCTCTGGGCTAGTTAGTAAAATATCTCAAATAGGCTCTGTGATGGAGTGAAAGCCACATGGATATGGTTCATTCTATAAAAGGAAGTTCATTCTATGGAGGCCTATCTTGAAGTGAAGGTGGTTGAACAAAATGTTTTTGGCATATTGATGGAACTGTCTGGAGATATATTGAAAAGTTTAGACATCTGTAGTTCGTGTTCGACTTTCGCGTTCCCAAACAAAACGCACGTGGCATTATATACGTAATTCAATACATCGTATATGATGGCGACGGATGCGGGATGGCTTGGATTTGAATCCTATCTGGGTCAAAACTTCAAGGTAAGTTAAAACACTTCAAAATAGTCAGAAAAGAGGGGATCAGAAGAAAGACTCAGACTGTCAGAGACGAGACAATAGGATGAGGCAGAAATGAAACGTTGATGTGTCGGAATGACCAGACGATCTCAATCGAACGGAATCGACGATCAAACCAGTTGAACCAAATTGAATGCAATCGACTGATTGAAATTCGATTGTCGAACGCAATCGAATCTCAATAGAATATTACCATAATTTTCAGATTCGATTGATATTCGATTGCGTTCGATTGATGTTCGATTGCGTTCGATCGTCGATTCATTGACGCCCGGATTGTTCATTGCATAATTTCTACGGGAAATCAAAAGATATTTCATTTGGCTTGTGATGTTTGAGAGCTTGGATGTTGGAAAGCTGCAAGAATAAAGCCAGATGATCTCAATCGAACGGAATCGACGATCGAACCAGTCGAACAGCAATCGAACCAATCGAATATTACCCAGAATTTTGACATTCAATTGAGATTCGATTGCGTTCGACAATCGAATTTCAATCGGTCGATTGCATTCGATTTGATTCGACTGGTTCGATCGTCGATAGACCTTTTCACCTTTCCATCCACCATCTTGAATTGTATGCAAAAATAGAGGAACGAAAAAGTTGTGGTTGGATTTAGTTGGAAAATATGCAAAACCTATGCAAGTTTACGCAAAGATTAAAAAGACAACAAAGCATCTTATAAAGAAATATTATAATCATTAGAACAATAAAAGATGGAATTTCTTAATCTAAAAAGAAATATTTACAGAACAGCAATAGCCTTTTAGAAATTTGTTCTTAAAGACATTGCATACTCTGTTTTCATACCATTAAAAAATTCCACCAAGACGGAGTACACACATCAAACTTTCAAAACACGCAAATTGAAAGCAGTAATTATGATGTCACACATTCAGCGGGTTCAGATCAATTTTTTGATTTGATCGTCTGACGGTTCTATACGACCCACGGCATGGCCCAAACATGTTCGGGCCTGTTCGGACCATGCTCGGGCCACAAAAAAGTATTATTGAATTGGCCCGAACATTTTGTTCGGACCATGTTCGGGCCATCATAGGAATAGAATTTAATTTTATTTACCTTTCCTGGTTTATCATCATCCATTGTTAAATATTTTCATTAGACAAATTCAAAGTTCCAAATACCAGTTTGATTCACAAAGTTGTATAACAGTACAAAAAACGATCCAGAAACATTCTGCTTCGAATAGGAGAAGACCACGAGAAAAGGGAACGGGATAAAGAATAAAAAGAAGACCATATTATGTAAGATTCAAATCATTCTTTTTAATAATTTTCCTAACTTAATTGGAAAATAGATGATTAACTTTTATATTTGAACAATATACAGTGTAGCTGGAACCTTGATATTCCAGGATTAGAAAAAGCTATACCTGTTATCTTTTTTCTTTAAAGAATCAACAAGCCATCAACATCGATAAATTCCACACATTTCCTCAGAAACTTTTAAAATCATCTGCCATTATGGCTTTCTTGATGCCATTCCAAAATGAACCAATCGGGTTATGTATCGGAATTCCTATGGGAGTTCTTTTCCGAAATTTGTAAAATTGCTAAGTCGGCAAAAAAACTTTTCCCGGGGGTTTAAGGAAAAACGGAACTGCTATCATTTGTTTTTTATTTAACCAGATATTTAAATTTGGGCTCAAAATACTTAAATAAATAAGTTAATAATATTCAATAGACTATTTGTATCTCTTAGAAAATAAACACTTACAAAACGACATCGTTTATCATTTGGAATGCCCCCGTATTTGGATCATTCTATTGTGGGCGCAAAAAAGGGCGGAAACTAAGTAGCACCCTCAGTGCAAGATTGCCGCCTCATCTTTATTCGCCCGCGCGAGAATGCGAGCTAATCATTTTTTTCTTGCGCGCTCGAGGGGAAAAGGAAAGTGATCGATATTCTTTGAAGGAAAAACGTCAAAAACAAACCCAAAGACCAAAAGATGTATTTTGTTGTTGAGAATCGATCCTGTGAATATGAAAAATTTTTTGCTTTGCGGTTTTTTCGGAACGCTGAAAAACATTAATTTCGATCTCTTTTAAGGTAAAGAGGTTGTGAGATTTGGGTTAGCGAGGCAAAAATCGCTAAAAAGCTGGTAAAATTGTAATCCCCAAAAATCGAAGTTCCAGCCTCACTGATATATATTTGAATAAAGATGAAGATTTTTAAATTTGTTTGCTAAAATTAGGAATTTAAAATATAAATATTGGGTCCTGAAATTACACGCGTGATCGTAGCAAGTTTTCGAAAATCTGGTCCGAAAATGCGCGGGCCTATTTTTAAAAAGTATTACAGTAATCAAGAGGCCCGAACATGCCATGCCGTGGGTCGTGGGTCGTGGTTCTACTCCCAGGAGAATAATTTACCGTCAGCCGAATGAGGATTATTTTTGTGTCTTCATTGCGGCTAAAAGGTCGAGCAGCGATTGGTACCTGATTTTAGCCTGTGGCTAGGGGGGACTAACCATGTTAGGGGTCACCTAAATTTTTTCAGATGGACCTGGGGGGCTACATTCTATGTTTGGTGATTGAATTATAAGCAGCCTACCAGACCATAGGTTGGCATTTCTCAACTTATATTTTAATCTAAGCAATGCTCAAAAACTGATAATTTGGTATCTAATATATTATTATCTGCAGTGCCGTAGCATGGGGGGGGGGCAAGAGGGACTATAACCCCAATAATATTGCAAAGTTTTTCTTTTTGAATTTGTCATAATTGTCTTATAAGTGCATGCTTTGACAGTTTGAGTGCATTTTCAAGAAATCTAGAGCTCAAATTTTCAAAATTTTCCCCCTCGGGCCAAACCATGGTTGGCCCTCGCGGTATCACTAAAGTTCAGCCCCCTAATATGAAAATGCTTCCTACGGCACTGATCTGTAAAAATTCTTTAATCATTTTGCATTTACTTAGATAAAAAATCTGTCGGCAAGGGATCTGCATCCTGACTTGATAATCTGGCAGTAACCTTCAGTACTTAACTTATCTCTAATTTCTTACGGCATTTATTCTATTTAGCAATAAGCTAAACTAACTGTTGTATTTGTTTGATAGTTTGAGAAGGATTTTCAAAAGAATTTGACGTGTCATTGGCTTAGGGGTCACCAAAAATATTTGGCAACCAGGGGTTACCTAAATCTTAGGGGTCACCTGAATTCTTAGGGGGCACTTAAAACCTGCTGCCAAGCCATGTCTTCGCGGGTGATTTTTCAGCTTGAGTTTATGTCTAGTGTTATGGTTTTTTGAAGTGCTTGTTCTAAGAAATGATTGAATTTAATCATTTCTAGTTTTCAAAAGAAGCAATTTTAATCTTTCTTCTACAAGATTACACTTTAATATAATGCCAATACACCGTTTAAAGAGTGTCGACTGCGCACGCGTCAATCCAATTTTCCATTGTTATTCACTATCCTCCGTAAAAAAACGGTAGGTGGTAAACATCTGGTTCTCATAAGGAAACATAGCAGAAAAACGGTAGGTAAAGAACACCTTTTAATCATAAAACTTCTTTTCCTCTTGATGAATTTTTGTGAAATTTTCAGGAGAGACTTATAATTATCATTGATATCATGTTCAAATATCTAAATCATTCTCTTTAAAGCAGAGAAAAAAATTCACAATGTTTACATTCCTCTAACCTTTCACAGTACTATAAAGTGCGCATTTTTACCTACCATTTTTACCGGCCTCTGCAATGGAGTACTGTGAAGATAGCAAGACTCCTAATAAACGGTGTATTATGCAGAAGCAGCCACCGACCTAAAATTTGCAAATATCTGTTCTGATTTGCCAGCTGGAAGGATTTCCACGAAATTAAGAACAGTTCCTCATTTTCCAGGCGAGAAATTTTTACTACAGATCAGTTATATTTTTCCAGCTAGGAGGTAAAAAAACTTTCAGAGCAGATACGAAATTACCAGGCAATTGATTTTACGCAAGTTAACTGTTCTTATCTACCAGGGCTGACAAAATCTTTTAAGAATAGATCGCTAAATTCCAGCTTGACATTGAAGGACTTTTAAGAACAGAAACTTTATTTCCAGCTAACAGTTCAACAGATCCACAATTTCAAGATGTTTTTGTAGAACAGATGGAGAATTTTCAGCTGCCATTCCAGGCAACCACATTCAGGACTTTTTTTAAATTCCCTCAGAACAGATAGGAAATTCTTAGACACGCTATTTATAAATATAAGATATCAGACTATTTTCAGAAGAACAGATCCTATTTTTCAGCTGGTCCCATCTTCGTAGAACAGGACCATATTTTCCAGTGGTTCCAATCTCAGTAAAACAGACCACTTTTTCTAGGCGCGGTTTTGAAAACCTTTGTTGTTTAGTTCGCCATATCCAGCTGGAACGTGCCTTCATTCAGAACAGATATTTTGAAGTCCCCCTTCGGTGGATGCTTTTGATTATGCATGTAAGTTTTAAATTAATACTTTCTTTTTGTATGGAACGCCATAGCTGCCATAAGTGCTCTTTTTGTGCGCTCTTTTTTCATGATATTCGCTCTTTTAGTTCGCTGAACTCTTTCGGTTCGCTCTTTTGTTCGCTCTTTTCATTCGCTCATTCGCTCTTTTCATTCGCTCATTCGCTCTTTTCATTCGCTCATTTGCTCTTTTCATTCGCTCATTCGCTCTTTTCATTCGCTCATTTGCTCTTTTCATTCGCTCATTCGCTCTTTTCATTCGCTCTTTCGATGCGCTCTTTTCATTCGCTCTTTTGATGCGCTGAACGCGTTCAGTTTGCTCTTTTATTCGCTCTTTCAATTCGCTCGTGCGCTCTTTTATTCGCTCTTTTTGTTTGCTAAACGCATTCGGTTTGCTCTTTTCATTCGCTCATTCGCTCTTTTGATGCGCTCTTTTATTGCGCTCTTTCATTGCGCTCTTTTCGTTCGCTCTTTGCATGCGCTCTCTGTTCGGCAAATCATCAGTTCGGGATTTTATCCATTCTGCAAATTATCAGTTCCGTAAATTTAGTGTTCTGTAAAGTAGCTTATTACGGCATGGAAACGGCTAGTTTCAGAAAAAAAATTCTGAAGTCTTTTTTTAAAAGATGGCTGACCAAAAGTTACATACCATTCTGCAAGTATTAGGCTTACATAATTACGTTCAGAATTTCAAAGATGAAAACATCACATCTGATATAATTTCAATGTTATCAAAGGAAGATTTCAAGTCACTAGGGCTTACAGATAATTCTACTATCATGAGATTGAGAATTAAATGTTGTTCATTTGGTGGTGAAAGTCCAGGTAAAGTTTTGACAAATGGTGCACCAAAATTTTTAATTCCTAAACAAGTACTTGAAAACTTTCTGGAAGATGGATGTTTAATTGAAGAAATAGCTAACATGCTGAATATTTCTGTACGCACTATTTACAGGCGAATGGAAGACTATGGTTTATCAAAACATAAGTTTTCTGAGATTAATGAGGAGGATTTAGACATCTTGTTGATAAGACTTGTTGAAGAATTCCCTCATTGTGGAGAGGTAATGCTAAGAGAATTATTAAAGGAAAGAAGCATCAAAATTACCAGACAAACTTTGCGAGACAGCTTGAACCGGATTGACGAAAATGGTAGTCTAAAGATGAGGAAGAAAAAGAGTTTACACCGTAGAGTTTACAGTGTACAGGGACCAAATCATTTGTGGCATCTGGATACAAACCATAAACTTGTAAGGTGGAATTTTATCATAACTGGTATAGTTGACGGTTTTAGTCGTTTACCTGTAGGTTTGTATTGCACCAATAACAACAAGGCTTTAACTATTTTGAGTTGCTTTCAAGCTTCTGTTGAAGAGTATGGTTTGCCCAGCAGAGTGCGTGCGGACAAAGGGAAAGAAAATGTTTTGGTGGCTGATTATATGATCGAGAGAAGAGGGGTTGGTAGGAAAAGTATGATTACTGGAAAGAGTACTCATAATCAGAGAGTTGAAAGATTGTGGCGCGATGTGTATACTGGTGTTCTCTCTTATTTTTCTAACATTTTCACTTACTTAGAGGATCAAGATGTCTTAGATTCAACTAATATCCTGCATCTCACTGCATTACATCATGTGTATCTTCCTTTCATTACTGAAAAGCTCTGCAGATGGAGACAAGCATGGTCCACACATCGCTTAAGAACAGTAAACTCAACTCCACAGCGACTTTGGGTGACTGCTCAAATGACCAATCCTATTGACATTGATCCTCCTGTTGTTGACGAATTTTATGGAGCTGAAGATAACGTAGTTTTGAATGAAGAAGAACAAGGAGACACTAGACCAATATTTGAATTTGATGGTTTATCTTTGAGTGAGGAATGCTTAGTAGAACTTGAAAACATGTCACTTGATCAAAGAGAGGATTGTGGAATAAGTCAATACTACGAAGCTGTTCGGATCATTGCACAGTTTCATCAAATTAACTGATCAATTTGATTATGTTAAAAAACTTCAATACAATGTGGTATACCATCATTCTTCTAATTTATTTGATGGCAAAACACACTTTTTGGTACTTTTTATTTTTTTTTTTTTCTTTTCCAGCTCCTTGAAAACCTTTTCTCTCATTTGATCATAAAGTTTTTCTTTCATAGATTTAAAAGTTAATCTCATGGTTGATCGAAATTTGATTTACGTTTTTGTTTACGTTAATTTGAAATTTCCCGCTGTTTTGTAATTTCCCGCTGTTTTGTAATTTCCCTCTGTTTTTTAATCGAATTTTTTGACGTTCGATTTTCGAATGCGTTCTATAGAGAAACAAAACCAAAACAAAACAAAACAAAAAAAACTCTCAGCTCAGTAAGTAAAGAAGAAACATAATCATAATCAGATGATGGAAGATTCAATTTGATTGATTAGAATATATTATGCAGTTTTTATGCCTGGTGCTTCTTGAGCTATGTATAAGAGTTATTCAGTATAATTGAAATCTTTTAATGCTTCATGATGAGTCGCCTTATTTCAATCTTAACCATATGAGATTAACCAGGAATCCCATGCTTGATTTCGTGAAATTCTGGGATAAATTTCCCTGGTCACCTTTTTAAATTTTTGAAATTCCCCTCGTTTCACTCGGGAAATTTCAAAAATTTCAAAAGTGACCTCGGGAAATTTATCCCAAATTTCCCTCATAACCATGAGATTACTAGTACAAATTCAGTGGGTATCTCCTACCGGCTTTTGCGTCGTCTTTTTGCTCTTCGTACTATAATTAGAAGAAAATTTACCTTTATCGTACAAAATTAGAGCAAAATCAGAAATTAGTGGATTATTTTAATTCCTTCAATGTGGCCAAAATAATTTATCATACTAATTAGAGGATGGATTATATTAGAAGAATGACGGTACTCTATTTTGTTTAGTTTATTTAGCAAAGAATGACAAGATAATGATATTTTGATATCATGCACAAAGATTAAAAAAAATATCAAAACTTGAAAAAAAAACATGTGTTACCTTCAAAGAGTTTCAGGTGCCACTACATTCACTATTATTAGATGATTTTTGATAACCTTGCACCAATGGTTGTCTGCATCAGTTTTTAGAATTAGGTTCCAGAAAAAAATAAATGACTAAAACGTAAAAGACAAGGTTTAGAAAAGCTCCTTTCTTCTTTATCAGTGAATAAAAAAATAAGTAGGTTTAATTTAAAAAAAAAAATTGAGGCAGGCAACCTTTGGTTCGCAACGTACTGTAATATTATTTAACTTAAGATATTTCTTAAAGTCAAAGACTACTCTTATATGTTTGACGTTTTTAAGTTTGACAAAATTGTAGACAATGAGCTCCCAGGTCTCTATAAACTATATTGTGATTATTTCCAGGAACGAAATATAAAATTTATGCTAATGGAATTTTTATATTATCATTTTTTGGTTTTGGTAAAATTAGGGTCAGTCAGGTCAACAGAACAACAAATTCAATTTGTCTCACCTACCTTAAGTGGATAAATTTTCGCGTGGACTTTTTTTCACGAATCGAAAATCGAAAATTTTCGCGTGGACTAAATTTCGCGAATCAGCCTCTTTTTCACCTAATTTCTTTCATTTTCCTAGGGGTTTTGGCAAAAATCATAATTTTAAATTTTTCGCGTGGACAAAATTTTGCGAAAATGGCCAAAATACGCGAAAATCGCGAAAATTAATCCACGCGAAAATTTATCCACTTAAGGTAATATATATAATTATTGCTTTTTTTAGACAAACAAATAAAAATGGAAGAAGCTTTGGCCAAAGTAGGTTTGGCACATCTAGTACAAAAGTTCAAAGATGAAAAGGTCGATGCTAATGTCATAACTTCGGCTTCTCATGAAGACCTTAAACACCTTGGTGTTAAAAAGCTTGGGGATCGAGTTAAATTGAAAGAACTCTGTAAAAACACTACAATGTCCAGGATAAGACAAGAACGGCGAGATCTTTTTGCCCCATATCCAAGTGCAACCACTAGAAACAAAAAGCAACAAAAAGATAAGAAAGCACCAAAGAAAAGGACTTGGTCGGCCCAGTTTTTTTGTCTGGCCGACAAGTTTTCTACAAGCATACCTTGTCCAACCGAAAGAGTTACCCTTCTGAATGCTGGGTTAGGATTGAAAAGAATTAAACTTGATATTGAGCAGCATGATGAAACTATTATTTACCAAGCTATTATGTCTGAGGAGAAAGACAATGATGGGCAGACTATTGGTTTTCCAGCATTAAAGGCTGCAGGTGGTTTTCAACCAATGAAGGTGGAACCAAACTCTAAAACGTTGGTTAACTTGAATTGTCCTTTAAATGTCCGATCTTTAAAGTTGTGTATTGGGCAAGGGAAAATCTTTTTGAGGCCAATACAGAAATCTCTTTCGGTGATACCATTAAAGAATGATGAAAAAGTTTCCATTCTGAAAGAGAAATGTTTTGAATGCGGTCAGGAGTTTTCCCTTCAAGATTTAACATTCCATGTTGAATCTTGTGGCAAAGATATGGACACTGATGAAGAACTTCCTCCTTTTTATCGTGAAGTTGGTTCAGAAGATGACAACCGAAATAGAAATGATGAAGATAAGGAAAATGAAAACAATGAAAATGAGAATAACGGAAATGAAACTGAGGAAAATCAAAATCATGAATCTACTGTTGGAAACCGAAATGATAGTGCCTTCAACATTACTGTGGAATATGTGGGTCAAGATGACATCATAAGTCAGGAACATGACGACTTTAAAAAAATCCAAGAGGATTTTGACATCATTGAATCTGTTAACAAAATTTTAAATCATGGCTTCGCTAACAATAATAATAGCCCAGTGGAACTACTAAGAGTGATGCAAGAGCATCTTGTTCTTGGGCGGAGCTTAGAAGTTCGTGATGTTTCGGTTGCTGAGGAAGGTCCTGTCAACTTTATAATGGTTGACCGTGCCAATTTACTTGTAACAGGCTTCGATGAAATCAGCCAGCTTGATTTCAAGTTTATGTGCCTGCGTGTCCAATTTTATTGTGAGGTTAGTATAATTTATGAAAAAATATGCCATAAGTTTAATTTTTGATTTTCATCCCTGTTATTTAAAGTACATAACATCAATAAATCTACTTGCGAAATGGAAATTGTTAAAGTGCAGATGTGTTTCTAGTTAATCAAAAACTTGCAAAGCTCCTTTTTTTGTGAGAAGAAAAATATTATTTGATAAATTTATGGGCTGCAAAAGTTAATTTAATTATTGAGATGATTAAATTTTGTGAGTTTGCCTGTTTTTATGGAACACTGTACTTTAATGGGATAAAGTTTTGTGGATTTTGGCCCAATCCACAAAATTATGTCCCCAAGAAAATCCAGAAAGGGGTCATCCACAAAAATCCCAGCAATAAAATTAAAAAATGTCCGATCTGCGAAATTTTGAGATTTTCTATAATTAACGACTTTTCTTATCCGCAAAATTTAATCCCTGGGAAATTTTATATAAGTAGGTAAGTACTGCCATAAGAGCTCATTTTGCGAAGATTTCATTTTGTGAGAATGGCTAAAAATTGCTAAAAACTAATTACTGTTTAATTATTGTAAAATTAGACAGTCAGCACTAAAAAAAATTGTGGACTAAGATTTTTGGACTTCAGCTTCAGGGACGCAAAGAGAACATGTTCTTGATGGTCTCCTAAAGCCTCACTCTGAGGTCTTTTAGAAGAGACTATTGGGTGGTTATTGCAATTAGATATCCCAAGTAGATCAACATGTTCCTGTTTAGAATATTGACCCTGTTATACAGGTTGACTTTTCAAGGTGTCGTTTTTAAACATAATTTTTTTTGAATACTTAGAGAGCAGAGGATTCAGGAGGACCAAGGAAAGATTTCTTCAATCAAATGGTCCGGGAAATCAAAGAGGAATTCTTTGATAAGGAAGCATTGCCAATCAACAAATACTATAATGCTGGCACAGTTATGGGTAAGCTCAAATACACTAATTACAATAGAGAATATTTTGGCCATAACTTAAGTAAGACTATAGACATGTATTGTTTTGTCAATTTCTATATTTTGTAATTTGGAACTTGGAAAACTAAGAACATACTGCTCAATAGCCCTAATTATAATCACCTAATTTATAACATCTTTATATTTGATTTAGGTTTAAGTATGTTACAGAATGGTCCTTTCCCTCGTTTTTTGAAAGAAGATGAAATTAAGGAAATATTCACAAAAGAAAAACCAGAACTTAAATACTTGCACATAAGACAAGCATTTAAAGATCTTGGAATTTTACAGGTAATTTTTTTCCATATTCTAATTGGTTTATAAAATTGTTGGCTTTAGGTCTACTTCTCTTTGTTTGCTTTGTGAAAAATAATCAAAGAATGCACCCCCCCCCTGAGCTTAGGGGGGGGGCTAAATCATTTTTGCTTGGTTGGGGGCTGACTTTTTTCAAAAATACTGGGGGCTAGCTTTCTAGGGGGGGCTAAGTTTTAGTTAATTGAACTGGGGGCTGGGTTTATAATTTTATGTTTTCAACGAATTCGAAAAATCAGCTTTGCAAAGTTTGATATTTGTTAATAGGAAAACCTTATTTAGATGACCTTTATTTCTTAAGAACTCTCATGTCAAGCACAATTTTTTTGAGTTTCCGTTTCATGAAGGTGGGGGCTACATTCTCAAAATTTAGCTGGGGGCTTTTTTCATTAGCCCCCCCCCTGAAAATTACTGGGGGCTGGACCCCTCTGCACACTATGCTAACTTGCTGTCTTCTGCTAGTATGGATTGTGCAACCAGATGCAACTTGTTGTGAGAATTAATGCAGTAAATAGTCTTGGTTCAATTGTCTGTAATGGTTGATTGTGATTTTGTTGTGATCTGTATTTTCTTTAATTTGATCATTGCAGCTATAATAAGCCCTAATGAGACTTTGACTATATATCTTGTACTATATGCCATAAAAATATACTTATTGATTGCATGAAAACTTCTCATATCTCATATTTTCATTCCATTGATTCTTCCAATCTTGTTCCAGGTTTTCCAACATTTTCCGATGATGCTTCATCTTTTAAGACCATCGCCACAATACAATCTAACATTCCGGAAAGTAGTCGAACTTCTTCAACCTCTCTGGGAAGAAGAAGGTTCAAATGCAAAAATGCGACAGAAGAAATTGTATGCAATTTTCCTCAAATATTTGAGGCTGGTGCATGGTAAGTTTTCTATTTTCAACATTACTCTTCGCTATGTTGTTAATGTTGAGCAATAAATAATGGAATGTGGTCTGTGACTGAAAAATTTTGTAACAGCTACCCAATTTTCATAAGGACCCATTTAATAAGAGTTCTCAAATACGTAAAAATACATCCAAAATATTTTGTGACTTTAATTAACTTAAAGGTACTAATTTTCGCTATATTAATTTTCGCGCATCAAGAAAAAATATTTTTAGCGCATAACAATTTTCACGCACCAGCCAGTTGTCTGCAAATTATCGGTATTAAATTTCGCTCATTTTGGGCCTTTGCGCGAAATTGCGCGAAAATTAGCACGCATGAAAATAAGTACCTTTAAGGTATCCGACTTTTCTTTTGCTAAACTTATCTAATATACATATTTATCTCTTTACCATTCAACACAATTAAAGGTGGTAAACGATCTGTTGTATTAGCAGACATCTTACGATTCACTACTGGTTCTGAAGAGGAACCTCTCCTGGGATATGGAATTCATCCCACACTGAAGATTTTGCCTGTTTTGAGTAGCTTTCTTCCCACTTCGAACACTTGCATTAACCAGTTGCAGCTATACACAGAGACAATGACCATTCCTCTGCTAAAAGAGAACGAACTATTTTCCAAGTTTGACGTGTCCTTCTTGCATCGGGAGTTTGGATTGGCTTGAAGTTGACTAATGACTGATTTTAGTTTTGATTTTACTTCTTCCAATCGGTTACCTTATATTAGTGGATGTAGATTAATTTCAATCAAGTTTAAGGGTTCCAGTCAGGGAAAACCTGGAAGATGGATTGTTTTTCGGAAGATTTGGTCTCAAGCCCTTGTAAGTGATGCAAAAGGACGTGTCAAACTTGAAAAACAGTTCTTCCTCTTTTGGCTGGGGGATAGTAAACAATCTATAAAGACCTATATAAATTATTAAATTTTTCTAGGGAATTTGGGCAAAAATCATGAAATAAAACATTTTACAAGAATTTAATTTTGCAAAATTGGAAAAAAATTCTCAAAACCACAAAAATTAATCCATTTAAGGGCTCTGACCATGACTTTTCGTCAGTTTTTGACTCATAATCTTCAGTCATAACTTTTCACGCATTTGAAGAGAAAAATTTTCTGCAAAAGTTTAAGTAGCACAACTATTTGTAAGTACTTTAGAAAAGATACGTCGGAAAAAGCTCTCTTCCCCATCAAGATTAAGCATTTTTGTGAAAAGTACATGATTAACATCTTTATCACGTCTTTTTAAGGTTCATGCTTCATTGATTTCTTAATTACTCATGATTATATTTTATTAATTAAAAAATATTTTTCAAAAGCAGTCTGTTCCTAAATACGTCAAGAAGGTGAAAACAAAAGGTTTCATCTTCAAATTTAAAACTGATTTTTCACTATGGTCAGCGCCTTTAAGTTAAACAGTTTTAAAATTTTCTAAAAAGTCAACTATTGTCCCACTGGCTTTGGTCAAAGAATGTTTCGAAGCAATTAAAATATATAATTGAAACCATCAGCCGGCAGCCCTTCTACAAATGTTTCATTATTGGAAGAAATACAATGTTGATCTAGAAAACAAGTTTTATACTAATTTTAACTGTTACACGTTTTTTGTCTTAAATTCCTTAACTTAGGTTCACTTTTGGTCTGGGTCTTGAAAGGTCTCATTTTATCTTAAAGTTTGTATTTTTATCCAAGACTTGTTTTTATCTTATTACATGTGTTTTTATCTAGAGTTAGTATTTTATCTACTCCATATATTTTTATCTCATACAGGTTGATATTTTTCTTGTGCATGCACATTTTTATCTGAGAGTTAGTTGTGTATTTTTCATGTACATGCATTTTTATCTTAGAGTTGTGTATTTTTCATGTGCATGCACATTTTTATCTGAGAGTTGTGTATTTTCATGTGCATGCACATTTTTATCTGAGAGTTGTGTATTTTTCATGTACATGCATTTTTATCTTAGAGTTGTGTATTTTTCATGTACATGCATTTTTATCTTAGAGTTGTGTATTTTTCATATATATACGTGAAATTTTATCTTAGAGTCTTTATTTACCTTAATGGGGTCATTTTCGCGAATATTTCTTTTCGCGAATTTGCCTGCTTTTAACCTTATTTCGGCAAAAAGCATTAATCAAAAATTTGCGAAAATTAATCCCATTATGGTATCATAATATACATGTAATTATCTTAGGGTTTATATCTATCTTTTGTATGCATTTTATCACAGATTCTGCATTTTATATCTAATGCATATATTTTTTATCTACCTAATAATTTAATACGATAGTATTTTCTTGATTCATTAGATCAAGTAATCCGATTTTTTTGTAATTCCCCACTTCAATAGTCGTAATTAATTCAATAATAAATAGACCGAAGTTTATTCTGAAAAGAACGAATTAAAAATATTCAAAATTAACGCTAATGCAGGCTAATGCCATAATACCGCATAATGTATATCGATTTTCAGGGGTTTATTTGCATCAATTAATTAAGTAATTTCAATTTCGCATTATTTTATTTTGGTAGTATTTTTATCTTTATCTTATTTATGCTTGTTGTAGTTAATGTGTCGGAACGGCAGAACATTTTTAGTTACCGTACATCATTAGTTTTCATTTTGTTATAAAACAGAAGCTCCATTTCAGTAACTTGTAAACTTATTCAAACTTTACATTTAATTGTCGGTTGAGAAATAAATTTCACCTTGTTGTGTTATGATTTAATAGCTTTATTTAATTATAAACCTTGATGATTGAAAAATTAAAATTTTTGGCAAACTTTGGGGAATATCTCAAAATCACACATTTCACGGATTTTGAGTTTTAATGAAAGTCCCGCCCATAATTCTATCGAAACTTGAATAGCCGAGTCGTTCATGAAAAAAAATTTCGTTTTCTTTCTATTATTTTGCTTCTTGGTCAAAATTCTGTTAAATTAATTTTGTCATACTGCGCATCAAAGCCTGGGGGACAAGGTTGCGTGGCCAGCTAGAGTGTGTTGAGTGAGGAGGACGGGACTAACTGTGGTGAAATTTTAGATTGTACCTCCTCTAACTAAGGTAAACTAGTAAATATATTTTGCAAATATATATCTAGGTTCGTCACACGCCTTTTAACTTTTGATATGGCTCGAAAACATAGCTAGTGTCCAGGGCATTCTCTTCTTTTTGAAGACAAATCCCGGTGGGGGGGGCTCGATCTCGAAACTACACCGTATGTTCGGACAGAAATCGGGGTTTCAAAATCCGATCCCTACAGTGCACTGCAAAATTTGCTGAAAACCGACCCTGTCTGACAGTGCATTTTTCGGCCGTTTTCCCCCAAGTTTTAGCAAAGATTTTAAAATTTTCTCAAATTACCTACCCTTGCCTTACAGTGCACCTGGGCGTACCTAGGCTTTGTCAGAACCTCGAAAAACCTACCCTTAAGCGCCGCACGTCCGGTAGGTCATTTACCTTGAGTGCCCCCCCCCCCCCGGGGGAAAGTGTAGATATGATACCTGGAACGAGGTTGCGCGAAAAGAACCAACCATCAGTACAGCAGTTTTCGCGCCAAAAAATGAACTGCAGAACTTTACTTTGTGGAGCTGATAATTTGCAGAATGAATAAAATCCCTAACTGATAATTTTCCGAACAAAAAGCGCATGTAAAGAGCGTACCAAAAGAGCGAACTGAAAGAATGCGAACTAAAAGAGCGAACAAAAAGAGCAAACTAAAAGAGCGAACTAAAAGAGCGAAAGTAAAGAGCGAACTAAAAGAGCGAATTCAAAGAGCGAACTAAACGAGCGAACAAAAAGAGTGAACAAAAAGAGCAAACTAAAAGAGCGAACTAAAAGAGCGAAAGTAAAGAGCGAAAGAAAAGAGCGAATTAAAAGAGCGAATAAAAGAGCGAACTGAATGCGTTCAGCGAACGGAAAGGGCGAATAAAAGAGCGCATCAAAAGAGCGAATGAAAAGAGCGAATGAGCGAATGAAAAGAGCGCATGAGCGAATGAAAAGAGCGAATAAGCGAATGAAAAGAGCGAATGAGCGAATGAAAAGAGCGAATGAGCGAATGAAAAGAGCGAATGAGCGAATGAAAAGAGCGAATGAGCGAATGAAAAGAGCGAACAAAAGAGCGAACCGAAAGAGTTCAGCGAACTAAAAGAGCGAATATCATGAAAAAAGAGCGTACAAAAAGAGCACTTATGGCAGCTATGGCGTTCCATATTTTTGCATGTTTTGCATACTTTCTAAGGGAATTTCACCACGGCAATTCGGCCACCATAAATTTTGCATACAATTCAATATGGCGGATGGAAAGGCGATAAGGTCTATTCTGTTCCATTGAGATTGTCTGGGAATGAGGGCTAGGGCTTGGTGCATGATATATACGTGTATGGCCAAGAACTACCGTGCATGTTACACTACACGCATTACTCTAACTACACTACACTTAGCCTATACTAGACGTCACCCGCGTTTTTTTACGCAATTAACGTCTATTCCACTTTGCGACTTTTTCGAATGTTTTGAGCCCGGGTTTTCGGGCTCTAAACATTCGATTTTTTGACGTCACTTTTAACTTTCGAAGCTCCTGCAGTAGCAAAATAATCGAATTTGCGTCAAAACACTTGAAAGGCTTCTATTTTTCGAGAATCGTCAAAGTGGAACTCACTAAGAAACGAGATAAAAAATCCCGGTTTTTAGTGAGGTGCTCGCTACACTACACTCACTTATTACTCTATTAACACTCACTCAGTGCTCTAGCTAATCTCCATGCTCCCCCTACACTCAATGTTCTCACTAAACTCACCCCACTCACCCCACTCACTACACTCACCCCACTCACCCCACTCACTCAGTATACTCACTACACTCACTCAGTGCTCTAGCTAATCTCCATGCTCCCCTACACTCAATGTTCTCACTAAACTCACCCCACTCACCCCACTCACTACACTCACCCCACTCACCCCACTCACTCAGTATACTCACTACACTCACTCAGTACTTTAGCTAATCTCCATGCTCTCACTGAACTCAATATTCTCACTAAACTCACCCCACTCACCCCACTCACTAAACTCACCCCACTCACCCCACTCACTCAGTATACTCACTACACTCACTTAGTACTTTATCTAATCTCCATGCTCTCAATAAACTCAATATTCTCACTAAACTCACCCACTCACCCCACTCACTACACTCACCCCACTCACCCCACTCACTTGGTATACTCACTACACTCACTCAGTACTTTAGCTAATCTCCATGCTCTCAATAAACTCAATATTCTCACTAAACTCACCCCACTCACCCCACTCACTACACTCACCCCACTCACCCCACTCACTCAGTATACTCACTACACTCACTTAGTACTTTACCTAATCTCCATGCTCTCACTGAACTCAATATTCTCACTAAACTCACCCCACTCACCCCACTCACTACACTCACCCCACTCACCCCACTCACTCAGTATACTCACTACACTCACTCAGTGCTCTATCTAATCTCCATGCTCCCCCTACACTCAATGTTCTCACTAAACTCACCCCACTCACCCCACTCACTACACTCACCCCACTCACCCCACTCACTCAGTATACTCACTACACTCACTCAGTACTTTATCTAATCTCCATGCTCTCACTAAACTCAATAATTTACTCTCCTGGAAAAAAAGAACAGATATTTAAAAAAAATCTGCTGGTGGCTGCTCTAAAACTACACTACGCCAAAAAATTTTAGACTATTCGCCAAAATTTCTTCTTTTAGTCAAGGTACTCCAAACACTCCAGTGGGCAGGATGGTGCTAAAGAATGATCATATACTTAACACGAAAAATCTTAGGGCCCACTTCAAAACAGCGTCAAAGATTTCATTGATTTTATCCCTGAGCTTCCATCCAGTGATTAATATTAAATCTGTGGTTTTGCACCAAAGTTTCTTAAAAGTTTTACTTTCAATGTATCAATCATGTCTTTTCTGGTTGGCTTGTTATTCTTAGCTTTGAGGGGAATTTTTAGCCGCAACTTTTGCGTTAAAATACAGAAAAGAAGTAAAAAAGAATAGCAAAGTAAGCAAAAACGTGTAAGATATAACAACAGACGACTGAGGTTGAAAATTCGCCATGTTTAATTGAAATAATAGCCAAAAGCCTATTTCTATGGAATACTTTACGGCACATTTCTATCTTCGTGTATTTGTATCTTTATTGAACATCTGTTTAAAAACAATTAGGGTAAAAACAAAATTACAGTGGCAAAAGTTAATAAACACCTAATGATCTCATAAGTTAAAGAAAAAAACAATCCAAAAATAAATGAGTCTCATTTATTACTCGACTGAAAGAAAAAGTTTTCCTACATTTTGAATTTTTTTTAATGTTTTAGCCGTTTTCTAAAATTTAAATTTCTACCCAATCCGCGAAGAATCAAGAAACACGTCATCCCCTGCGAAAATTTATCCCATTAAAGTAATCAGATATTAGTCGCAGTAGACTATGCTATTTACACCCAAAATCGTAAAATTAAATTCCACGAAAGTTTATTTCCTTAAAGGCTGTAAATACTTATTTATTCACTTGCGGACACTTTAAAAAATCGCGAAAATATTTTTAGAAAAATAAGGTTTCATAACAAACTTGATACGAACCCAAAAATGCCCAAACTTTCCCCCAAAAAAGAACAGGATAAGAACACAATTTGAGTTTAAAAGTATGTAATGAAAACTATAAAAAATAAAGAGAACAGGTAAGCCTCAAGAAAAATTAATTAATTCTTATAATAAAACGAAACTAACCCTTCGAAAAAAAAAAGATGAGAAATTCCTAAAATATGACTCATCATAGATCTATGGAAGAAAGACAGCTTAGGCATACTCGGGCCATGTACTGTAAATCAGAGACTTTTTGTGTACTACGTTTGGGAACATCTATCAAAAGTTTTATCAACAGATTTACTTTAGGCGTACAAACTTTCGCGAGCAGAAACTTTCGCGAGGTCGAAAAATCGCAAAATCTATGAGCTTTACTTTCGCGAATTTGACAAAAAAAATTTTCGTGAGCATAAACTTTCGCGAATTAGGCATATATTTTAAGTAGAAAATTCAAGTTTTCGGTACATAAAACCAGTGTTTTGATCGTTAAAATGTACTCAAACCACAATTGATGGACTTTTGCTTAATTTCTATATTAGATTTTATCATTGTTATCATCAAAGAGGAAAATTTGAGTAAATTTTCTTTGCACATTTTTTTTTCACGAGCATAAACTTTCGCGAAATGTCCAATGAAGAATTTTCAAAGACATTTACTTTCGCGAAAGGGGCAAATTTCGCGAAAATCGCGAATGTTTGTACGCCTAAAGTATTCAAAACCAATTTTTCACTTTTTCAAAGTCTTTGAAGCAAATCAAAAGCAAGCTTAAAACGATGGGATATTTCAAAGACTAGTACATGTTTTTTTTATAAGCATATAAAAATCCGAAAACTGGCTCAAAGATGCTTAGGTCGAAAGCTTAATAAAGCTGAAAAATGCTTGAGGGATGCTTTTATCCTAATTCTTAATACTGCTTATATACTGCTATACTACTATAATACTGCTTATATCCATACTACAAAGTAGCTTATTCTTTTTTCATAGGCTCGAGGTAATGCTTATCATATGCTTAATTTTTCCCATTATCTGAGCCTAGATATGTTTATAAGTGCAATGCTTATAAAAAAACATGTACTAGTCTTTGAAATATCCCATTGTTTTAAGCTTGCTTTTGATTTGCTTCAAAGACTTTGTTCTCAACGAAAGATCTTCGCGAATCTTAATGTCTTCAAAAAGTAACCCATACAACATTTCAATGTCATTTAAGTTGTACGTCGAATGTAAAACAAATGAAAGTTCAGCACAAACATAGACTGTCACTGTTTCGTCCAATGTCCAGAAACCTGTTCCCAACGAAGCATTGGAAGGGGTATCGTGGGATGAATCTTGGAGATAGTCTTCGGTTCTTTTCTTTGAGTAGGTGGTGTATTGGTTCGTTGTCCTGACCGAAGGGGTATTTCTTTTAGCCTTAACCGGTTCATTTTTTCCATTGGGGTTGTTGCAGTTTTTGCAGCTACAATCAACGCAACTTTGACGTGACTTTAGGCAGGGACATTTTGATTTTCTGCCATCAGTGTTTTCACATCCTGTACTACATCGACAACCACTTCGTTTTGCAGAAGTCGTTCGGGGTTCATTTGTACCATTTGGATTGGTACAGTTCTTGCAATTGCATCCATTACAACTTTTGGATGCCTTGAAACAAGGGCATTTAGACCTCGGTTTCCCGTCTACATCAGCGCACCCTGTTTCACAACGACATACTTCCGAAGTTTTTTCTTTTTTCGGTTTGCTGTTTGTGCAGCCGCGGCAAAGACATTTCGATGTACAGTCCTTTCCTGTCGAAGCACACGGACATTTTTTCCATTTGCCCTCTTTGCTGCAACCCGTTTTACAATGACAAGGCACTAAATAAATAAAAAGTATAAAAGATTTTTTGCACTGAGAGAGAACTTTGAAAAACTTAGATGACATTTTACCAAAATAAGGTCTGTCCAAGTTGCTTGTGCACTAATGTTATTTTTTCGATGTTTTTCACACATTTGTCGTAATTTAACAATTTATACATCTCTGGAAAGATAATTTTAACGAGCATAATTTTAGAGAGCAACACGTTTCAAAATATTCCAAAATGAAAATGAAAATTGAAGATAAAGAATTTTTCTTTTTGTCCAAATAATATATTTTCACAATGTAGAAACTTTGAGCAAAGCTGAACCCAAATCTGTACTTGGATTTTGCATATTTGTATTGCATCAAAAGTCATAGCACGTGATGTCATCATTTGTGGTGACAAAATTTCAGCAATCAAAATTATCATCAATCCTAAATTCATACACACTCTGAAAATTTCATCGAAAAAGAATCTACCGGGTGTGTCACAAATAAGTTACCCTATTTGATTTCATATTGCAGGCAGTAGAAAAGACATTATTCAAAGATTGCTTTTGAACATTCAGAGGAAAGCCTAACTTTGGTGTATTACTTTAAAATTTTACTTCATTGGTTCTAAAGTTATGTTCAAAATCCTAAAATGTCAATTTTAAAAAATGTCAAAAAAGTGCGAAAAACGAGAGTATTAAATTGATTGTGATGAATAGAGACATAGAACGATTTTATGCATCAATGTTGAAACTTTTGTGAGGGTTACAGCCTTATGCATCTTGTTTATGCCCAAGGGGAAAACAGAAGTCAAAGAAAAACAATGGATATAAAGGAAACACAAAGAATGTTACAAGGAGCAAGACTTTGTACTTTAATGTTTTGGTGAAATAAGTACTTTCTCTCATAAATTGATACCCTTGTTTTAGCCTTTTTTGAATTTTTTTTAAATTGACATTTTAGGTCTTTGAACATAACTTTTGAACCAATGAAGTAAAATCAAAAAGTAATACACTAAATTTTAAGTTAGGCTTTCCTCTGAATGATTCCGAAACAATCTTTGAAAAATCTTTCTGCTACTGCCTGCAATATCAAGTCAAAGAGGGTAACTTATTTGTGGCACACCCGGTATCAAAAACCCTATCAAAAGTTACGGAAAAATAAACTTTTAGGTACACGAAGGGTTAACAACTCTAATAATTATGAAAATCCCTCAAAATATTTATAGAAATCACGTATACCCATTAGTTAAATCTCTAGTCTAAACGTAACGTAACCTTACCATTTCTTTGTGTTTCTTTGGTTGCATTATCATTTTGAGGTTCTATAGGTCGCGTTTCCATGAAACAATTATCATCGATACAAATCAAAATAGGTGTATGTAGTAGTTGTTCCTTCGGTATAATGGGGAACATCGATAAGCGAGCAACAGATTGTATAACCAAAAGTGGTACTCTTAAAACATTACAGCATAAGTTGAGAATGCCGTATTGACTCAAGTTGGTATCTTCTAAACGTTGCATGTATCCTTCGCATACCATTCTAAAAATAAAAGCAAGTGGCACGAAAATGTATTTCAAAATAATTGTGTTCTGTCCTCACATAGAACTTCTAAGCAAGAAAAAGTGAAGACAGGAAGAGGACTGAGTCGAATCGTGTCAATTATAAGTGTACAAACTTTCGCGAGCAGAAACGTTTGTGATTTTTGCGAATTTTGGTTTTTGTCGTGAAGGTTGATGCTTTAAAAAATTCTAAATAGGCCAATTCGCAAAAGTTTATGCTCGCGTAAAATCGAAATGTTGAAAATATTACGTCATCACAAAATGCTGTGGAGCTGACTTATAAAAATATAGTAATTGTGCGAAAATTTCAATTCATTTAAAAAGTTTTTTACCGAGTTAAATAGCACCCTCTGGGGCAAATAGTAACAAGCCCTAAACGTTTTTTTTAATTCCACGGGGTCAAAATATTCAATTATTCAAATCAAGGTACTTGAAGGGAAGAGTTTTTGTTTTACAATTTTGGGTGCAATTCGCGAAATGAAATTCCGCCAAACACGGCTTTTCATAGGAACTTAAAAATTAACCCTCTGAAATTGGCCTATTTTAGTTTCGAAAATGCCTTCAATCTGAAACTAGAATTGTGAACCTTTTTAAAGGTAACTCAGACGACAGAGATGGAACGATGATGTAAAAACGTAAACTTACTTACCGAAGCAATGATGTATCATTTCTAACCACACCAGTTAAACCGAGAGATTTGAAATGTCGTACCAATTCAGAATCATTTTCAAAATCTATCTTTGAGTATAGTTGTCGTATGAAAATTTCAATACAGCATTGACTGGGTTCATCTATTGGTTTGCAAGCTTCAAGACCAAATGCGCTCAAATTGAAATTCAGGAAATTAATATCAGCATTCGAGGTAATGTTGTTGCTCATCCCTTCCTTTCTTAATATTTCTTGAGGAGAAAATCCACGGAGCTTTGACATTTCTTGAATTTTTAACAGAGTTTTGGACACATCTTGTATTTGCGAGAGGGCTTTATGTAGAACCTTTTGTAAATTTTGACTGCAAATTTCTTTTGGCGATGGTTCTGGAGATGGATTATCGATGATCGAGGATCTGCCTCGAATTTGTTGAGCTGTGGAAGGTAAGTTTTGTTCTTCTCGACTTTGTTGAGATGTTGGGGGTGATTCATCATGGATGGAAACACATTCTGGTGGAAAAACCGGCACAATCGAACTATTACATTTATGTGGTATACCTCCAATCTTCGCATTGTAATGGTAGAAAATCACAGTTAAAACAGACTCCATTAATTCTGGACCGATTACAGTTGCTCCTGAAACAGAACAGAAAATATATTAAAGTTTATTCCGAAATATGCAGCTGAGACAAAAAAGGCCTTCGATTGCTTTATAATTACATGGCGATTCTATGCCTTTTAAAAATATAATAATTAGTGGAGTTATCTCATACAAAAACAAGTTCATATATAGTCGAACGTGCGCACCGCACTGGGCTCAACTTCAGATTTTCCCGTTATTAGAAGGCCCAATTGTAACATTTCAAATATTTAGTATTAGGTAGCAAATATACTTTGTCCGTTTTGGCTGAAATTTGGTACACTTGTTCCTTGGGTGAATACCTGGGGGTGTTTTTATCTTAATTTTTTCATTTTTTTATGTGCGTTAGAATAGTGTCCTCGTCCTAAGAGCCTTTCAAAATAAATAACTTGGTGAAAAACTCGTCCCCAGGCCCCAAAAATCAAAATTTTCAAAAAATGAAAAAAACACCCCCAGATATTCACCCAAGGAACAAGTGTGCCAAATTTCAGCCAAATCGGACCATTTTTAAAGTCTCCAAGCTGCCAGCCTCGTTTTGGTGAAAAACTCGTCCCCAGGCCCCAAATTCAAAATTTTCAAAAAATGAAAAAAACACCCCCAGATATTCTCCCAAGGAACAAGTGTGCCAAATTTCAGTCAAATCCGACCTTTTTTGAAGTGTCCAGGCTGCCCCAAAGTTTTAGCCTCGTTTTGGCGAAAAACCCAGGCCCCAAAAATCATAATAACTAGTGGAGTTATCTCATACAAAAACAAGTTCATATATATGTATGAAAATATATGAAAATAACAAAAGGTATACTAGATTAAACCTATAAATTGAATGTTTCAGGCCCTAAAAATAAATTAACATACCTATTACACGAATGTTACTAGGCCTATTCAACGGCCTTGAAATTAACTTGCAAAAAATTAACGCGAATTTTATCTGCTTTTTCAAGGACAACGGCTGGTTTTAATTAAGGGGGTATTTAAAAGCACAAAAAATTTCAATTCGCGTTAAATGACTATTGATATACGTGTGATAATGTATGCTAATAAAAAGGAAATAAAAATCAGAGCTTGTAATACAAAGAAAATGATGACCAAATTCTAGGTAATGGAGAAAACCTTATCTTTGGCGGTTTTTGCCCAATCGTGGCCTTTTTTTAGGTATACTTGCACCACAATTATTTTTTTTCAAAAAGTGGCACATTTGGGGGTTTACCATTTTGCATCTTTGTGAAGAAACAAGAAAAATCTAATGAACCAACCCTAAGAAAATCGAGAAAAATCTTATTTCGGGCATTTTTTGGCCAATTTTGACACGGATATTTTTTTTCAAACAAATAAACAACTACCGTGAATAGCACAGGTCAAAATCATATTTTGACACTGTGCCGACGAATCGAGATTCTATTCAGCGCGCAATCAACGAAGACAAAAGTAACTATGACGACCATCCAAGATCTTGGATGAGGTTCAAAGTTGATATTTTTATTCCCGTCGTTGAAAACACAACTTACAAAAAGTCATCAAAGCTTTGTAAAAAGAGTCAGTGGGCGCGTTCACACTGAAAAGTTTACTTAATTAAATCTATCAAAGTTAAACAAAGAGATTTATGATGGATCAATACACTGGTTTATTACAGTTCTTTGTAGGTTCACGAGATCTATTATAACACGGTAATTGATTTTACTTAAGGCTTCTCATTGGTTGATTTTTTATTGAGAGTTTTGATTTAACCTGTGATTGGTTGATATTGGTATCCATACATCACTTGAAATTCGCAAACATATTTGTTCTAATGGTTTTACTCAATAACTGCATTCATCTTTCACATCAACAACACCGTTTGCACTATTTCTAATTTTTTCCTCAGTTCATTCGTTTTTGAAATCGTAAAATCTTTTGTTCACTGCACGCATTCTTTGTTTATGCTTCCTTAATAAAATCTTTTGTTTTAAGGGAAGCCTCTACCCTACCCTTAAGACAATAGAGCTTACGACTCTTAATTAAGGAAGATCGATTAAAAATTACAATACTACGCCTTCGACTCTTTGTTAAATGCACGTTCTGTATTGTAGTCAACAAAAGATTCTCCTAACTACATTTTTATTAAGGAAGGTCTGTAGTGTGAACACGACCAGTGATAGAGAATCATAACAAGTATGTCTATTATTTCGATTCAATTAAAGTGACATTTCCATAATTATGGAGCGGTATCCGTGTCAAAAACATCCAGTTTAGATAACGGTCGGAGGTTTGTAACTGATTGGGTCGGTTTGAAAGGTGATTGGGTCGGTTTAAAAGACGATCGGGTCGGTTTGAAAGGTGATCGGGTCGGTTTGAAAGGTGATTGGGTCGGTTTGAAAGGTGATTGGGTCGGTTTGAAAGGTGATTGGGTTGGTTTAAGAGGTGATCGAGTCGGTTTAAAAGGTGATCGGTTTAAAGATCGATTGGGTCAGTTTAAGACGCGATTGGGTCAGTTTAAGACGCGATTGGGTCAGTTTGAGACGCGATTAGGTCAATTTTAAAAAGTTGGCCAGTTCAAAAGTCGACTAGGTCGATTTTAAAGTCAATTAGTCAGTTTAAGACATGATCGGGTCGGTTCAGAAGTCAATCGTAATTTACAAACCTATCGAAAAAATCGCCGGTTTACAGTGCCGGATTTTTCGGGCAATCGGATTACGATTTTTCGGAATTTTGTAAATCTGGTCTGTAGATTTGATGTACAGCCTGGAAAATAGTAAAAGAGAAAGTATTCCAAGGCTGGGGATGTAAACAATGCGAAATCTGAAATCCTTGATCAGATCAGTTGACAGTTGATTGAGAAAGAAAAGTGAAATGTGACATTCTCCAGACCAGACTTAGAGGATTGAGTAATCCGATTCCCGGGGAAATCCGAAAAAAACCGGCGACTTAAACCGGCACTCCTTCCAATTGATCTTAAAACTGAGTAAAATTACTAAACTCACTCAATCACTTGTTAAACCGACCCGATCACCTTTCAAACCGACCCGATCGTCTTTTAAACCGACCCAATCACTATGTAAACCGACCCAATCACCTTTCAAACCGACCCAATCAGTTACAAACCTCCGACCGTAATCTAAACTGAATGTTTTTGACACGGATACCGCTCCATAATAATGAAAAGTTTAGTAATTACTGTTATACATTTGGGGATAATATAAAAGATTTCTTTCGAAATAAACTCATTTCAATTACACTTGGAGGTTTCTGGGGAATTCGTAAATAGTAAACTGCATACTGATACAGTCTGCTAGGCATTAATATGGTAATATTTGCTCTTCATCTTTGATTTTTTGTACAGTGATTAGATTGACACATGCGCGATAAAATCTCTATTATTTGTCTTCAGAGGTTAATATATTTTTTGAAAACTTAACCTCTGATACTCAGGGTAATAAACAACACCAAATTTTTTGATTTTATTGAACAAAAAATTTTTTTTTTGGAAAATGAATTCGTCTCTGTGAATAAAAATCAGGAAAAACTAATGGACATGGCTTTGCATTTTTACAGTTATTTTGAGCGAAGATTATTTTTAATGTTTAATTAAACTCTGCCTAGCTTGTCAATTAAAATGATGCTTCCAGACTAAATGTCCCTACCTCTTAGACAGCTACGATTCAAGAGTCGATGGAGACTTTCGTTGCCCTCTGTGCCATGTCCAACACCGATATCTGACAGACAACCTTTTTCAACGTGCTTTTTGAGCAGCTCCACTTGCTTCATAAATTCGTCTTTGTTTGACAAATTTCCGATAAATGTTTTGTTCATCCTTAAGAAAGAGTCAATGTTGTTCAAAATAACATCTTTGCTTGGCGTAGGTTTTTCACGGGCCTTTCCTACATCCCCTCTCTCGCGAAACACAAGGCTAAAATCGTTTATGAATTTTGATCTTTCAGTGGAGAACTTGTTGGCTGGAATAGTATTGGTGACCCTTTGTATTCCATGAAAAAGGTCCAGCTTTACGAGAATGCCGAGGAAGAATTGAAGGTATAGGTTTTTATCTTGGCAGCAATTATCGGTCAGGATCATGAAAACTTCTTTACATTTCTCACTAAGTTTACGAATGACATCCCGGATTTCATCTTGACTTGTGGTCTTGGTCAATTTCCAGGACGCAACCCGAAGATACTCATCAAGCACAATGAAAAGTTTTTTTTCATCCTTAATAAATTTGCCGTCCACCTTGCGGAATCCTCCGATGTTTTTCCCTATCTTGAAGGTATGGTCTACCGAAATCACACATTCTGGGACGACTTTATCCATAGCAAATTGATAGGTCTTTTTTCTTGTTTGAAAAATGTCAAGAAACAGTGTTTCTAATCTTGATGGTGATGGGAATTGCATCAAGGGACTACCTAATCCAGACTTTGATTTAAAGTTGGCAGCCTTGATGCTGGCTATATTATTTGCAATAGAATTAAAGCTGGACCCATTAGCAACCATTTCAAATATGAAATCAATAAGTTTGTAGGAAAATGCTGATCTACAATATAACTTGTATGGAAAGTTATTAGCAATGGTTGGATGTAGCAGTTCCATAAAATCTTTGGATGTTGACGACATCAGGCATTTATCACCTTTATTCGAACATCTGTAATATCGCTGAATGAGGATAATGTTATAAAATAAGCAATAAATCAATCGAGGGTTACGTCCAGAGTTTTCATGTGTGACGTCAGACGTCCAATCACTTCCATAAAGCGGACAATTGTGTTTCTTGCATGCCGCTGTGACTCCAAAAGATTCCAACGGACTCCATACAAAGATCTGAAGTGGGGTATCACATTCAAAACGATTCAGATGAAACTCTGCTAAAAATCTTGGGTTTGCTGGGTTCTTGCCCACCAGGTCGATTACCTTTTCTATTGTTGGCTGGTATGCAGTCGAAAGGATAACCATCTATAATAAAAAAATATCGTAAATTTTGAGGTCATAACCAACCCGAACACAGCTATACAGCCGTTTAGCAGATCTTCCCAGAGTCTACTTTTTTCATTTGTTTAGAAAAAGAAAGTGCTTTCAACTTGAGAACATCAATACAGGCCTGTTTGTAAAAAGGAGACCAGAATTTTCTAAAAGTAGTGATTTAATTTTTATTCCAGTTCTTTCATGTTTGGAAGGTTGACGCATAAAAGGAATAAATATCGCTTACGTTTGTTCGTTAATCGTATACCAATGCAATTTGATTTTGTTATTTTAACATTTTTAATAAAGTTCTGTTTTTGTTGTCTAAAAATAAAATAAAAAAATGTTACATTTAACCAAGCCCTTGTTTCTACGTTTGCGGTCGAATAGCAACGATATGAAACTTGATGCCCCCCTCCCCAACTCTCAAAACAAAAAACTGAAAACAGCAACTATGGTGTGTAGAGGAGCTTTTTTGTCTCAACAAGGTGCTAAATTTTCAGGGTTTTAAGTGTACTTCTTTTACTGCTGTTCTGTTTCATAGTCGAACGTGCGCAACGCATTGGGCTCAACTTCAGTATTTTTCAAACTATTTGAAGGCCCAATTGTAACAGTTGTGAGAAACTCGTACCAGGCCCCAAGTATTGAAGTTTTTTTGAAGTCTCCATGCTACCCCAAAGATATAGCCTCGTTTTGGCGAAAACTCATCCCCAGGCCCCAAAAATCAAACTTTTCAAAAAATATAAAAAGTACCACCATCCAAACCAAATCCGAACATTTTTGAAGTCCCCAGGCTGTCCTGAAGTTTTTGTGACAGACATACACGCAGATACATACAAACACAGACAGTAGACTGGAGTGGTTTATAATGCGTGTAATAGGCGTTATATGATAATACAATTATTGTTACGGGGTTTAGTTTGTATAAATTCAAATTGTTCCCTCCATTACTTTTTGCTTTATTATTTCTGCTATGTCTGAATTAGTCGTCTAGCCTGCTAGACTACACAGACAGACAAACAGACACACATTGTCAGATTCTATCACCCCTGTCTCAGTGCCCCGGTGAAACTTTCCCCTCATACCGGGTCTGTGACACATGGGTGTATTGTAGCTCAACTTCAGTTGAGAATAAAACTACCATATGCGCACTTGGTAAAAAGGGGATAAGCATAACACAGATGGGACATCTATATCTATAATTACGTATTGTTGTTGCAATATAACCCTAGCATAATTTACATTATGGTCAAATTATATTTAACACTTGAAACTATAAATGGTATACCGTATTACTTCGAATAAACGCCCGGGGCGTTTTTAATTTTTCCGATTTTGGGAGGGCCGTTTATTGAATTATTTTCGTCTAAAGTCGAATATTTAGAGCAAATATACCCTTTATTTTAGTTCTTTCTCAGGATTTTAATGCAAAATTTCTTTGGTTCAACGATTAAAATTGCATCAAAAACTGCTCTGGTTTCAAGAAATGACTAAAATCTTCCTTTTCAAACCCAATCAATTGAAGTATTAAAGTCACAAGCTTCTAATAAACGCCCCTCCCCTAGAGGGGGCGTTCAGTCGAAGGGGGTGTTTATTTAAGATGGGCGTTTATTGAATAATTTTCCTTTTAGGAGAGGCATAATAAATCGAGGGGGCGTTTATTCGAAATAATACGGTAAGTAAATAAAAAACTTCACTGGATTTAATTCCACGGTCATAGGTAATTATGATAGAATTACATACTTTATGCGTATAAACTTTCGCGAGGACGAAAAATCGCGAACACGACATTTACTTTAACGAATTTGACGGAATAACATTTTTCGCGAGTAAAGACGTAAAATCACATGAAGAAATGGCTTAGAGGAACAAATACTTCTTGAATTGGCTTGAAATATTTGTCCTTTGACTTATTAGTCTTTTAGCAGGCTAAAAAGTGCCATAAGTCCCAAAAGATTTTCTTTTTTATCAAGAATTTTTCACGAGCATAAACTTTCGCGAAAGGTCCTTCCTAGAATTTTTAAAGACATTTACTTTCGCGAAAAGGACAAAAATTCGCAAAAATCGTGAAAGTTTCTGCTCGCAAAAGTTTGTACGCATAAAGTAGCTAAATAAATGCTAGAAACAAAATTTTTTCAGCAACAATATCTTGCGAAAACTTCTTCACAGAAGTGAAAAACTATTAGCGAAAATTCAATAACTCCAACATATCTTTCATTATAAAACCTGCCGCGGAGTTATTCACAAACTATTGATTCTTCAGAGGTTAAAATATCCAACGTTGGGTTATCATTTCTTTTTTACTCTTCTCCTCGAACTTGAAGGACGATCATGCTGCGACAGTGAATCCGTTAGATTTGACAAAGCTAAAGCAAAGATAAAATAGAAGAAAAATTATTGCTGGTTGACTGCAAAAATACTAGCCTGAATATAACTTATGTAAATTCAACTGATGTCTTTCTGTTTTTACCTTTGAATACCAAGATGATTATTTGTTACATTGACAAAATAAGCATGCATCAATCCTCTGATTTTGGAAGGCAAATCGATTTTCAAAAATTCAAAAACACTCGCTAAAATAAGTTCCTCGCCAAAGAATTGTAAAATAAATTACTGCCTCGCAAAATTTAAATCTCTTTTAGCCGTTATATCTGAGACAAAAAGGGACATTTTCCTCTAAACAAAACATAAATCATTTTTAAGTGCTGTTACTTACTTGGGGGAATGAAGGGTCTTAATCCAAAGACGCAAAAGTTCCAATATTTCAATAAGACTGAAAACATGTTTTAGGCGTACAAACTTTCGCGAACAGACACTTTCACTATTTTCACGAATTTTGAACTTTTTATCGAAATTAAATGTCTTTGAAAATTCTGAACAAGCCGATTCGTGAAAGTTTATGCTCGCGAAAAATCCATTCAAAAGTTTAAAATCTGTAAATCTTCAAAATCGAAATCAAAAATCGTAATTATAGCATTTTTATGCCTTTTATGCCAATCGAATTCAAGAAGCATTTGTCACTTTTAAGCCATTTTTCGTGTGAAGATTTTCACTTTGATCACTCATTTTGCGAAATTTTATGCTTGCGAAAAATATTTTTTACTCAAATTCGCGAAAGTAAATGTTGTAACTTTCGCAAATTTTCAAACTCGCAAAAGTTTCTGCGCCTAAAGTAGCATTGACACCAATAAAAGTCGAAATGCGGAGATTTTTGTTTCGAAAAGCTATTGTAGCTCATGAACTTGTGTAGCTGAATTGCTTTAGTCACCAGCAAGCTCCATTACTTTATACGATTTACCTCGACTCGTGTCTTTTTTCTTGCCCAGCACTTCCATACCTAAAAAAAGTCATTTCAGTAAAAATGTATTCAAGCCAGCCCATAAAATCCACCAGGGTACTTGGTCGACCAAATTAGATATATGATCCCTTTGTGAAGACCCTCTTAATAAGGAACTTCTACCTTGACATCTAAAAATATTTTGAATATATTGATATCTTCGCTGAACTTACTTTTGCTTTCCAAAATTACAAAGAAAAAATAATGAGTTTTGATTTTTAAAGATTTTATGAAAAACCGTAATTTTTCTCCGAATTGATCGCTAAAAATATAAAAGATTGCAGCTTCGCCGAAATAACTTCTTCACTAAATTCAATTATTAAAGGATATTTGCTGCTCGCCAAAATTTGTTTTCACCGAAATCAGTTCCCTTGGTAATACACAAAGAGCTAGTGAGATCAAAGAAGGTGGAAAAAGGGAAAAATTTATTACTAAATTTAGAATTTCATGACTATAGAGTGAAGTTATTATTTCTATGGCTTTCAAGTTCTCTCAAACTTTCTTATTACTAACTCACCACTCAGTTGGTTGATGTCCTCTTCTTTTGAAGTCTCCTCTTCTTCTTCTTCCTCATCTCCCGACGAAACAACTTCATTGGCTTTCGAAGTCTCCTCTTCTTCCTCCCGACGAAACAACTTCATTGGCTTTCGAAGTCTCCTCTTCTTCTTCTTCCTCCTCTCCCGACGAAACAACTTCATTGGCTTTCGAAGTCTCCTCTTCTTCTTCTTCCTCCTCTCCCGACGAAACAACTTCATTGGCTTTTGAAGTCTCCTCTTCTTCTTCTTCCTCATCTCCCGACGAAACAACTTCATTGGCTTTTGAAGTCTCCTCTTCTTCTTCTTCCTCATCTCCCGACGAAACAACTTCATTGGCTTTCGAAGTCTCCTCTTCTTCTTCTTCCTCCTCTCCCGACGAACAACTTCATTGGCTTTTGAAGTCTCCTCTTCTTCTTCTTCCTCATCTCCCGACGAAACAACTTCATTGGCTTTCGAAGTCTCCTCTTCTTCTTCTTCCTCCTCTCCCGACGAAACAACTTCATTGGCTTTCGAAGTCTCCTCTTCTTCTTCTTCCTCCTCTCCCGACGAAACAACTTCATTGGCTTTTGAAGTCTCCTCTTCTTCTTCTTCCTCATCTCCCGACGAAACAACTTCATTGGCTTTCGAAGTCTCCTCTTCTTCTTCTTCCTCCTCTCCCGACGAACAACTTCATTGGCTTTTGAAGTCTCCTCTTCTTCTTCTTCCTCATCTCCCGACGAAACAACTTCATTGGCTTTTGAAGTCTCCTCTTCTTCCTCCCGACGAAACAACTTCATTGGCTTTCGAAGTCTCCTCTTCTTCTTCTTCCTCCTCTCCCGACGAAACAACTTCATTGGCTTTTGAAGTCTCCTCTTCTTCTTCTTCCTCATCTCCCGACGAAACAACTTCATTGGCTTTCGAAGTCTCCTCTTCTTCTTCTTCCTCCTCTCCCGACGAAACAACTTCATTGGCTTTTGAAGTCTCCTCTTCTTCTTCTTCCTTCTCTCCCGACGAAACAACTTCCGCGCTTTCTTCTATATTTTTCCCTATAAAAAAAATCAAAAAGACCGGTTTTGTAATATTAATATTAATTTAAAAAAATCTTTTAGCTATGACTCAAAATATTATTTCCACTGAGAGGTTGCTCAAAGGAAAAATCACTCACATGATATGTTTTGTGAGTAATAATTTTCTATCTAAGAGAATTGTTAAAGTTAGACGGCGGATGACGTTGACTTTATCCAAAGAAAGGTCATTTTTCGACCCTCCGTTACACCACATAATTTAGCCAAGAAGTGTGCTGTTGAATAATTTCTAATCTCGGGCTAGGGCTGAGGCTAGTCAACTAATTTATAACCAGATGGGACAGGAGATCAAACATCAGAAAAAGAAGTGAAACACAGGAAAGAAAGAAGAAATGGTCAGTAGTAGTAAGTAAGTTGGCAATGACAAAGAACGGAAAACACGTCGAACATAAAGTATGTTAGAAGGATCTCCTCTTTCAATGAGTAATAAGTACATACCAATAGATTCACTGCCCATTGTAGAATACCCGGCATTGGATACAGATGGGTGAAAATTGCTGACCAGAAATTCTGAACTATGTGTATCCATCGTATATGCTGACAAATTCCAAAGGCGACACAAAGGTTTGGATTTTTCCTCGTTGGAGGTTATTGAAAGTTTTGATGGACATTCTTTGAGATTGCTTTTCCCTTGACAACTAACTGAAGTTGCTTTTGAGAAGGAAATTTTGTTAAAATAAGTTTGTTACTTTATCCAGCTAAATGCACCAAAGACACCATTGTATTTAGTTTTTCAAAAGAGCAGTCATACGCGGTGTCCGGACAATCCCCCCCCCCCGGTGAAACCCCCAGTAAATCCCCCCTGGTGAATTCCCCCCCGGAAAAAATTTCCTAAAAATCCTGAATTTTCCGACCCTTAGAGAGACTAATTTAAAACTTTCAATCGAAACAAACCTCCAATTTTAGGATCAAGGATTATTACATGATAGTCTACAAAGTTTTAAGAATCACAACGCCCATTTTTTTTGATTCTGAGAAAAGAACTGAAAGGTTTTTACATGATAGTCGTCTTCATAGATGATTTTTTAGTTCACCAGGGGGTAATTTACTGGGGGGAATTCACCGGGGGGAATTGTCCGGGAATCGTCATACGCACATGCTTTTCGATGATTTAATAGGGTTTAATACAAGAAAAGCTAAATCGTCGTATGTTATTTTACACTGCGGTAATAAAGAAAATTATAAAAACAAAGGAGTAGCATTGATAAGATAAAGAGACAAGTTAAGGACTCACTGACTTTGAGCTGAGAGATTGGTGAGCGCGTGGCATCAAGTACAAAACGCGACCAGCTTACAGTTTTTCAAGCTTACGCACCAGACTCGTCGTATAATGATGACAATATTGGACAAATATCAACAAATTGCCGATCAATCACAACTTCATAATTCTAGGAGATTTCAATGCCAGAGTTGGTGAAAACCCAAGTAATTGATGACCCTACTCGGCAGGAAAATTCGGATATGGTGAATTAAACAATAGATTACCTACCTCCTTCAATTCTGTGCAACGCATAACCTCGTGATGACAAACTTTTCACTGACCCTGATCGAGCACAGTAGTACGAATTACGAACCACTTATTGTTCTACCCAATGAAAAAAAAAACATTGAGGAATTCTATTCTAGATTCAAGCAAATCGCCAATGGAGCGACAAAAGATGCTGTTGGATACCGAAAACGGAAGCTTCTTGATAGGATCCCAAGCTCGAGCAGCTATGTGAACGAAGACGCTCACTAAGACTTAGGACACTCGACGACCCAAATAATAGAGTAACAAAAGCTGAATACCAACGCATCAATAGGAAAGTCAAAACTGGCGTCAAAGCCTGTAAAGCAGAAAACCTTCAACTGAAAGTTCAACAGTTAGAAAGCGACTATCAGCAGGCAAAGAGCCACAACCTTCTGAAAACCGTCCGCAATATCGAAAATAAATCTGCAAAAGCCCTAACAGCTATAAAAGATAAATCAGGAACACTGAAAACTAAACTCTATTACAAGGTGCGCGTCAGAAACGTGGACTTTGAACAAAAATGAAAAGAGAGTCCTCAAAAGCTTCGAGATAAGGTGTCTCAGATGTATACCTCGAGAAAATTAAACAAAAACGACTCAAATGGTTTTGGACATGTCCTTCGACGCCACAATACAGGCTATTTATATAATACATCATAGTTTCTACTCCTCTTGGATTTTAATGAAACCAATCCAAGCAATTGAATTTCCTAAGGGAGGTTGCCTGTTAAGGGGGTATTGCAACGTAAGGGGGGTTTCCCTCAAATATGGGTAAAAATTAAAATTTTCATCTCGATGGAAAACAGGCAGCGGCAAATGTTTTAATGTACTTATGTTTTGACAATGAGAATTGCATGAATCAAATTCGATCTGATCTCAAACTTTCAATTCCTACAGCCGAAAAGTGGCGAAGAACATGGAAGAGGCTCACTGGCCCGACTAATGATGCAAGGATCCTCAAAGAGTTACACCGATAAGTCAAGCAAGTCAATACAAGAAAGTTGGTACTAGCGACACCCGAACCGCAACAGCCTGAGACACAGCAAGCTGTTTAAAAACTAGGAAAATTCGCCCGTGTGCATATCATAACATTAAGTGGTTTTTCTGTTTTGTTTTTTCCTATCCAAAACGTAACTTGCAACCAATCAACTATTGTAAAAGATTACCGTTATACCAGAAGGCATTACAGAAGTACATTTTCTGAACGCAACCACGACAAAACACTACAAAAGTTATTCTGAAATTTAAAAGTTTCATCATCGAGAGTTGACCGAAAGCAGAGTCATTGACTTTCGGAGAGAAAGAATTTGCACAATAATTTTCTATCTGACTGACAGAAACAACAAGAACTCCAAAAATTAAAAATAAATTTTGAAACTAATTTTTCCACAAGCACGACTGACGATCACCCACATTATTGAAACTGTTCGTTTTAAAATTTGAATTAAAAGGGTGTCTTAAAATATATATTATTTACTGAAAGATTTTTTTCCACCATGAAAGACTTCCATTTTCGATCTCTGCTGACGAAGTCCGGCTTAGATGGGCTCAATGAAAAAATGAAAAATTTTCTGAGTACAGTTTCCATTTATCATTTCTCTGGTATGAACAGTGCCGGTCAGACCCGTAAAATAAAAAAAGAAAAAGAAAAAATCATTAATCTTCTAGAAATTTAATTTAACCTTCTTTCCCTTTTAAGTTTAACATTAATTTCTGAAAAAGAAGATTACAAGATCATAGAAAATAGTTTTACCTCTAGGAACGCCATTTAAAAGTTTCTTTGGAACGCAACCAATACGGATATGAACACCATTGAATTTTGGTCTTGGTTTCCCTTCACCATTAAAGGTGATACCGTTACATCCAAGGCCTTGGTCGGTTACAACTTTGATGAATTTCTCAGCAGGAAAATCGATTTTTTCTCTTATCTTCATGAGTGCGATTTGCAGCACTGTGCCGCAGGCACACGACTTCACTTTACTTATTTTGAGGAGGTGTAGCGTCTAAAAAAAAATAAGCAGGTATAATATCCCCGGGACACGCTTTTCACGTTAACTATAAGTTTCTTCTTAGAATTAGCTGAAAACAAGAATCGGTACTCACTGCATTTAATTGGTTAAACGTCTCTTTTCATAGTTAATTTTCTTAATTTTGATATGTACAAAATGTATATTTATGCCATACTGATTAATTTTTGAGATTCAATTTCGAGCAAATATTTCCCTATTTTGCAAAAACAAATCTCGACAAATCGTGTGAGATTGTTGACTCGCGAAATTAAATCCATACAGATTTGATCAAGATTTTTGGCCCGAAAAATACTATGAATTTACTATTTACAACGAACATCGATTTTGTTAGGGCCATTTCTTACTGATTGCGCCTGGTTCACAAAATTTAATCGGCACGAGACTTTTCAAAACACTGACTTGCGAAACTAAATCCACTATTTTGGATTTACTACACAACGCTGGAGCCAGTTTGACATAAAGAAAGTCCTATATAAACTAGTTCTGGTGTTAAAATGGCAATGAAAAGGTTAATTACCTCTGGTTTAATAAGCGATGCTAATATGTTTTCAAACTCCTCTGTCGTTACATGCTCATCGTCTTGGTTAGATTGTGTTGAGGGTACAATTTTATCAAAGTATGGGATCAAGTGCTCAGCGAGGTATCTTTTCATCATTGTTATGGAATAATCTTCCGAACATCCAATAGTTTCCATCAACTGTTAAAAACGAATAATGTACATTTTAGATATGGACTTAGATAGAGGTGCTCCTACCCACCTCTTGAAACTAAGGTCTTAAAACGAAGAGAAGATCGACTAAGTTTGGAAAATAATTCGTATAAGTAATTTTAGGATTTTGTTTGGTTTATGTTCTGAATTGTTGTTTACAATAAACGGATTCTCTCCTATAGATGTAAGCCCTTTAATTGATGTTATGATAAGAATTAAGCTTTACGAAAATTTACCATTGACATGCATGCTAGCAAGAGGCCATAGTTATGAATGTCCCGAGAACGTTTTATTGCTGAAAACTCCCCAAGGACTTTAGCCGCTCGGTCTCTATGTGTTAAATCATCGAAATTTATACGTAACAGGATTGGTAGCAAATCTTCTGCCAGCTTTAAAAACGACACCAAGTCATCGCGGAACTTCCATGAGTCATGTAAGTCCCGGAACTGTTGGTTTGTGTGAAACGGAATAATCAATATCCTTTCCATGAGTCTGAAATAATAAATCATTATTGTAATACTAGTATGCCTCAACATTCCCATAACTAAGGGTACTGGACTTACTTGAAAGTTTTAAATAAATTGGAGAACAAGCATGGGATTTCCCTTGTTTTCATCCTTCAGCGTTCACGTTTATTGAATTCAAATCACGAGAGAAAAGAGTCACAATTGTTATAAGAAACACCTTATTTTTTTTAATCAAGGACCTTCATAGCAATGGTAGTGAGTATTCTTAAAACTAACATTTACCTTTGGAGTCTCTCTCCCTCGAATTCCTTCATGAAAAAGCCGTTCGTTGTGCAAATTGGTACTGTCCGTGCTTTTAAACTACATTTACTCCTCTTCTTCGTGCTCTATAAATAAAGAAAGTTTTTAAAATCTTTAAATCCCAGTTGTATGGGATATTTGAATGCTGTTGAATGAGGAGTTACATACTTCAAGAGCTAAACTACCTCGTCGGTTGATTCTTTTATTTTATTAAAAAGTATTGTTTAGGATTGGAGATACACTCACCTTATCGTAAACCATCATCGTTGAATCTTCAAATACCCCATTTTTATTTTCCACGTCCTCCCACCATAGGGGTGCATCCAAGACGGATAGTTCTTCCATCAACCCTGTAAGCGTGGGATCTAAAATTCGAGTGATTAATCAGCTTCAGTAAGCGTGTTCAATAAATAAGGCATTTTTTGACATCTTTATCATATAATAAAAGAGAAGGTAAAAGAAACACTGAGAAAACCAATAGAGCTGAAATCTTTCACTTGTTTGCAGGATATCGTTGCGCAAAAAAAGTAGATTTAATTTATCTGACTCGGCATGATGACACTGCCTAAAATAAGCTCCTTTTATTCCCGTTTTATTAAAACCTATAAAGGCACTCACGTATTATGCTGGTTTTTACTCCAGCGATGGCGAGCGCCAAAAAGACTGCCGTCGTCTTTCCGGATCCCGGTGATCCTATGATCAGAGGCGTCACCGGATGATCCATTGGCGTGTTCAATCTTGCAATATTAAGGGAGTAAGCAACGGCACCCAAAGTTGCAAGGAAGGACGGCTTGTTATGTTTAAAATATGTGCGGGTAACATAGTTCAGGACGTTTTTGGCATCTTCGTAGCGCGTGTTCTCGAAAGTTTCTATAAATTTATAAATTAAAAGTTATATTGTTGTTGAGTGAAAAGGTTTATATTGTCATACTGTATGTGTTCTTAATTTTTCGAATTACCTCTTATATTGTAAAGAACCTTCACAAGGCATGCCAACAAAGAAATTATTTCAGTTCGTTCTTCCAAAATACTAGGATGGAAGTTGGCAACCTTCACATGGTCCATCCTGTCAGTATCGACCAATCGCAATCGCAATTGTCGCGGGAAACCAATGCCAACACCTAAGAAATCGTCGAACAAACAAGTCGATCAAATGTCAATCCTACACGAGCAAACTAGACCTTCGACCCTTCAGCTAAACGTAGAGGGACTCACTCGACCAAAATGTGACGTCATCCATAACATTGTATTAGTCATGAATACTAACCCTTTAAGTGTCAATGTAGTATATATCAGACATTGGCTATGTAGGAGGGTGAAGCCCTCTGTAATGCCCAGTTTGAGTTAGAAATCGTCATTTTTGGTCTAACTTGTAGGAATCGGATTGGGCTTCATGGCCAAGCAAAAAAAATCAAAAGTGAGTCTTTTCAGCGAGATTTTAAGCTAAAAAGTCAAAAAAAGATTTGGCAAAAATCCACTTTTTTAAGATTTTAACCGTTTTTTGATCATTTCCGGTGATCCAAGAACCTCCAAATTTGGCCCTGATTAACTTGATTCTGTCTTCCAGCGAATTAGTTTGAATTTTTACCACACGGCACTTTTCAACAATTCAGTCAGGTTCGCGCAGCGGATAAATAAACTATAAACGAGCTTCTAACTTCTTCTAGATCCGGAGATATAAGCCTTTAAAGTTTGAACTAGCGATTTTCTTTAAAAAACTTAGAAAAAAATGACCGTGGCACTTAAAAGGCTAATCAGGGGGCAAGGATTACGAAAAACTTCATGCTTTAAGCTAAAAATATTGATGCAAGTCTAAAAAATATCCCCGGAAAAAGATATACGGGAATCTAAAACGCTGCAAAAGATGTCTGAAGCCACACGTATGGGTATTATCATATAGATATTTATTTCTATCTAATGCCACCGCAGGGAGCCTAAAGGGACCAAGGATTGTCATTTGTGCAAGCCAGAATTCTCACGTGATTCACGGTAATTTTTTTCTGACCATAGTCGAAAAATTGATTTTAGTATTTGAACATAAAAGTTATGTTTTAGGTTCTTTAACACTTTTTAAAAACTTTAATCAAATCCCTTAAGTGTAATTTGAACAGGGATACAGGGTTGATCTTAGCGACCTTGGCACTGCTATGTGCAACCGCGACTCCTGGCGCCAGCGAGTGGAATCCATTGTCTCGACTGCGGTTGAGTAATGATAATGATGAAGGGCAATTAAGAATTTAATTGCAATAAGTTTTAATGGGTAATTTACCTTTTTGTTTCGAAGTTTTTTAAACTGTCCGCAAAGAATTGAACTGTTTTAATTTTTTCAGGAAAACATTTTCTAAATTAATGCATCAAAAGTTATGAAAAATATTGGTCAAAAAGCATTTTCAAGATTTTGGGACAAGTAAGCTTTTAGAAAGATTTTCCGAAAATCTGTTTTTAGTTCGGTAAAAGATACACCATCTACCGCAAAAAATAAAAAAAATTCAAAATATTTTTTCTTCGCCGAAAATAAGCTCTTCAAAGTTCAAAACTCCTTGTCGTACACGTCTTCATTTTCTTCTTCATCAAATTTTTTCATTCCGATTCCTAAATTTTAAACTCAAGGATAATTAGCCTAACAGAAAATGAATAACACGCCACAGTTTTGTGTGCTACATCAAGTAGAAATTTCTATTTTGTACATGGCAAATATCAAAAATTTACTATGGCCAGACGCCTTAAAGAAAACGCAAAATTTAATCTCTCTTAAGATTTATCCGTTAAAGTATACTTACGAATTTCAAACATCTGATTTGAATCTTTAAACTCTGTTTTTGTAATACCAAACCCAACATCTTCTGGTACGACCACTTTATATTCGTCTTCAGTGATTTTAAGTGTCATCATGGTGTTGTCCAAATGCGGAAATACCCAAACACTTTCCCATCCATCGCACATTTGGAGACCACAATTCTGAAATTACAATAAAAAATAAGTAAGCTGTTATTACCTTTATTAACAAACTGGCTGAAGCTATTTCCGCCATCTTTGGTAATAAGCCATTATTGATGGAAAAAAATGACGTTTTAAGCATTACTAATATGCATGAAAATGTGCTGAAAATCAGAAAAACTAATATCAAAATCTAGAGAAAATAAAGAAAATAACCGGTTTTCCGACGAAAAGAAATATGTTTTCGAAAATTAAGCCATGTCAAATTTTAGGTGTTTTTGTTTCGCATCAGTGCTGGTGTAAATTTCATGAAAAAGTCAAGTAAAACTGACGGCTTTAATCTGCTGTTCTAGTTCTGGCTAAAAAGTTAATTTGTTTAAAAAATTCAGCCATGTTTAACCTTTGAAAAACAAAGACAAAACAAAGAAAAATTCCAGACAAAATTTAAAAAAGAAAAGTAGCAAACGAACGAACGAACGAACGGACAGACAACCGTTAATTTACAGGACTCCTGGTAGGTCCAAAAAAGTGTAAAACGACTGGCAAAAATCAATCCACTTAAAACTATCCTTTCAACAAGGTATTCATTTCAATAGTTTATTTTGTTCCCCTGCAAAAGCAATGCAACTGGCAGGTAATGGAGAGTGGCGTCCAATGGTGCCGTATACCACCAACTCGCTATATATCTTGATGTCTAAGATTGTAGCAATGACGAACAAAGGCTACACATTCCGATAATGGACCTGTGATTCTCACGCCAGGTCACCGGACCACTCTTATAATATTATTGACCTTGACAAAATGGCCCCAATAGGTTAGACTGGAATTAAGGTTGGAAATTTGTAAGAAAAAAAATCTTAGTGCGCACTTAAAGCGAATGGACTTCAGTTAAAATGATCTAGAAAACTTACCATAACAGGTTTGACAGAGGGGATACGTGGGTTATTCAAGCTGTCCCTCACCAATTTTACCAAATAATCAGACAGGAAATGCTCCTTTTTATGGGTATATTCGCGCGTATAATGATCGTCCTTGAATGATAGTTTTCTGATTATTGAATTTTGTTTTGAGATAATCTCCCATTGTCAGAAACGTCGAGTACCTAAAATATGAAAATTCAACCTTGTATGATCATAAGAGAGCCAATGTCGAAGTTTTATTGGGTTTGGACTGGGTCGATAGACTTTTTGAGTGTCATCATTAAAATAGTTAGGTTTTTTTTTACCATCCGGTATAGTGGAACCGATAAGAATATCAAAATGAAGCGATCTACTAATAGCTGAACGCAAAAACCTGCAGCTTAGAACAGATGACATCTTATTTTCCAAAGTATAATCTAATAGTGGTAGTTCAACAGCTACCAAAATGACGTTCTCAGAAAGTTCGAATGGACTTTCCAGAACTGATTTTTTTAATATCAAAACATACCGCTCTGTGTTTTCTCCCGCTGTAGTTGGAGCGTGATTGATTGTGACACCAAGTAAGGCGCCTTGTTTGTTGAAGACTTTGCCCTTGACTGTTGGAACCCAATTAGTAAGTTCCTCGTGATAGAGGGTGTTTATTTTCGAGATCAAAACTCCATCTCTTTCTTCAGAATTTGGCTCGATTCTGTAAAGAAAAAGTTTAAAATCATAAGTTAATTCTATTCGATTAATGCATGAAGGTTGACGTTCAGAAGGTAAAGTACACAGGGAAATATTTTTTTAATTCGCCCCAAAAAACACCGTGACTTTCACCGAGTAATTTTCTCCCAAGGTGAATTTTTAAAAAATGTCTTGCCTAAGCCTTTTTCCACGGTAAAATATTGAGAAATTCTCGGTACATCTTAAACCCCCAGTTTTTTTTTTTTGGAAAATCTCCTACCCCCCTATAAAGTATTTTTGGAAAAGTGGGATCCCCCTTTAAAAAACGTTTACACTATGTCAGCTTTAACTTTTTGACAAAACCACCGTCCAAAAAATTCTTAGAACTCCCTGAAAGATGTTATTGCACTTATTGTCTTTTTTAACGATATTTTTGACTTAAAAAAAAAAAAAATGGGGGCGTAGCAGTTTAATCAGTGCAAAGGGGTTTTATGATTGAATACATGATTCAATATTTTTATTTTTCGATGACGTCGTCGTTTCGTGACATTATTTTGCCTTATTTCCTTAAATATCTCCTAATACACTCATTTTCAGATATAGGTTGTGACCTTTTTTTAAATCAGTTTTTTATGCTCTTTCTAATGGAACAAAAAATTTTCAATTTTGACGAATTTTATACTTTGGTTGCCATAGTAACCAATGACGTCAGTTACAATGGCAACAGGTGGTCACACCCGGTCCCACGTCTCTCAAATTTTGATCTTCTACATTCAAGGAACAAAATTCAATCATAAAATCCCTTTGCACAAGCTGCTGCGCACGGGAAGCTTTTTCGCGACATAGTGGCCCCTACTAGTCGCAAAAATACAAAAATAGAAAAATCAGTCCCTCCAATTTCTGAAAAAAAAAGAGTCGCACGTAAGGTCCATTTTTTTGAACCTCAGCGGAGCACCCCCGTCGGTCGGCAAGAATCCGTTCTCCTTCCTGGAGAAGAACATGAGCACAGGAGAATATTTCATAAGATAAGAGATTCTTCGCGTATTCGGGCTTTTTGGTTTTAGCTCTCTAAAATTGATTTTTAGCTGTTTAGCTAACTTGAGCAACATTTAGCGCGGTTATTGAAGAAACTGGTCAGGTATTCGACCACTAGAGAAATATCAGTGAAAAAAATGACTAGGTTTTTCAGGTCTTAAGGTCTTTGGTCAGCATGGAAAATACACACTTATATTCGAAGTCAAAAGACAACAGCTGAAAAGCTATACTCTATGATCTGAGTGTGATTGAGTATGGAGGACTTTACGGACGCGATTTGACTTCTGATCCTGTTCAGGTGTCATGTGAAGATGAAAAAAAAGTTTGGTTCAAACTTTTGGTGTAGTAGATTTCCCATAACTTTCAGACTAGCAGTTAGTGTAAAATTTGTAACTGGATACTGAAAGTTTAAAAAGTAATGGAGCAAAAACGAAAAACATAAAACCACCAGCAATATCTTTGGCGATACATGTTTTTTTATAAGCAAGTGTATGCCCCTTGGTCAGGCTCGTGTATGCTTAAGTTCTCAAAGCATCCAGGCATAGATTATGCTCATTATATGCTTATGAATCATGCTTATAACTCATCCCGAGCCAAGTTTTAGTGAAAATTTAGAAATTTTGTAATTTTTTTTTTAGATTTGGAAGCAGTGGTAGCCGGTTTTTACTTGACCTCAACCAAACCATTTTAAACTGATAAAAAATGACATCGTGAAAAATATTTCAGGCTGACACATACTTTAATCGTAGAAATTTTAGCGAGACGAATTTTAGCGTATATTAGCGAGTCAGGAAAATCTTGATTTTTTTTGGATTTATTTCAGCGAATCACGATTTCAAAAAATTTCGCGTGGATTAATTTTAGCGAGCGCAATGATTTTGAAGAAAGAATTACTGTAATGCAAGAATTCTTACAAACAAAAAATGATATATTTTAGCGAATCAGCTTTTCGAAAACTTTCGCGCGGATAAATTTTAGCGATCTGTCGATTCGGCGTGTTTTAGCGAAAATAGGGAAAACTCGCTAAAACGCTAAATATGATTAAAGTATGCTTATGTTATGCTTAGGATTTCTACAAATCTGAGCCTTCATATGCTTATAAAAAAAACATGTATTCACTTTTTTTTACTTGGAAGAGCTTAAAGCACTCAATCTATTCCTTCGGAGCTTTCTTAATCTATGGGTCTGTTGATACTTTTAACAAAAAGGGAATTCAAATTAAAACGCCCCAGGGCACACGTGACCCTGGCTTGTTTGTGACTGATCTGGATTTTGCTGATGACCTCGCACTTGTTGCAGAAAGTATTCAAAATCTCGAAATTCTACTCCATTCTTTAGAAACTGCAGCAAGTCAGGTCGGTCTTTACTGTAACGAGAAAAAAAACAGAATATCTTTGCTCCTCTGAAAACTTTCTCCCTTTATTTTCTTTGAAAGGTGTTGTCATTAAAAAAGTAATCGATTTCAACTACTTAGGCTCTCTTATCAACAGTTCTGATAGCGACTTTAAAACCAGGAAAGCACTTGCGTGGAAAGCTTGTAATAAGCTCCACAAAATCTGGCAATGTGATCTTGACAATAACCTCAAGCTGAAAATTTTCAAATGTCTTGTGGAGCCCATTCTTCTTTATGGTTCTGAAACCTGGACCATGACAAAATCTATGGAGAAAAGTCTTGATGGGTGTTATACCAATCTCCTAAAAAGGGTTCAAAATCTTGATTGGAGAGATCATCCCAACCTCGCACAAATCTACCAAGGTCTCCCTAGAATCTCTTCTGTTCTTTTTTCCAGGAGGCTAACTTTCTCCGGCCATTGTTTCAGAGCAAAATCTGAAATCATTTCAGTTATCTTATTGTGGTGCCATACTGGTCCTAGACGCTCAAGGAAGCGAACTTTCCTCGACAATTTGAGGCGGGAAACTGGGCTCGAGTTAGAAGAACTGAAAACAGTTATGTCAGACCGTGAGCTGTGGAAAGAGAGATACTCAGTATTTCCGACCTAACGGTCGAAGGATGATGATGATGAATCTATGGGTTGAGCATAACTTTTCGGGACAATTGCTAATGGTTTTGAAATTTTGACAAAATAAGCTAGATATGATAAGGAATTCAGCGCATCTACGCTAAGGGCGCTTAATAGGTACCCGAGAGTACTAAAAATGGGGAAACTAGGCCAAAGAATTTCAATAGATGTTGGGTCAGAACAGGAGTCGTTAAAAACAGGTAGGAGGAAGCCGTGTTTGTAACGGTTAACACTGTCAAGTGCATTGAATTTATTAAGCATCGAAGAGGGTTTAAAGTGAAATATAAATTGAACAAAGAACAAAGGCTTGGGGCACAAGAAGTTTTTTTCGCGTTGGTGCAATGCAACATGTTACATCCCATTAACCTGAAACGCTCCGCAAAAATCAGTTAAATATTGACAATTGAATCATGCTTGATGGTGAGCATTGTTATCAATAATGTTTTTGTGTGAAAAACATAAATATATAAGGAAAAAATCAAATGAAAATCTGCAAAATCGGCGATTTCCGGAATTTTCAACCTGAAAAAATTGTTCTCAAAAATCGAACTCGGCCATGTTTTGAGCATTGCGAATACGCATCTTTCTGCACGCATCTTTCTGCAAAAAATCAGAAAGAACTAGAAATAAAATCTCGAGAAAATGCCAAAAACCCAGTTTTTTCAAAAATCGGGCTTCGTCACAATTTAGGTATTGACATTTTGCATCAGTGTGCAAAATTTCATGAAAAAATATAAAGTACAGCTCAAGAAATTCAAGAAATACCGTTTTTCCGGCGCAAATCGGCTGTTCCAGCGATTTTTAGAAAGTTTCGGCTTCAAAAATCAGTTTTATTGAAAATTGAGTCATGCTTGATCGTGGACATTGCTATTAATAATGTTTTTGTGTGAAAAAACAACGAAATATAAGGAGAAAGTCCGATGAAAATCTGCAAAAACGGCGATTTCCGGCATTTCCGGCCGGAAATGGTTTTTTTTTCGAAAATCGGGTTCCGTCATATTTTGGCTTCTTTGTGCAAATGGGCCAATCTCGAGAAAAGCTGGTAACAGACGGACGGACGAACAGACAGAGGTTAATTCATAGGACCTCCACCGGGGCACCCGGAGGTAGGCCCAAAAAAAGACACTTTACTTCTTGTGTTGGTGAAATGGAGCATGTTGCATTGCACCAACGTGAAAAGAACTTCTCGTGTCCCCAAGCCTTAATAGTGTGGTCGTGTTACAATACAAAAATACAGGCTGTTTGTAGGAAAAAAATAAGATCTAGCTGATACTTTCTCCAGACCTTGTCTATAGTATGGTTATGCCTCAGGAAAAAATCTCCTAAAATCCCACTGGTGGAACATCCCTTTTTTGAGACATTTCTTTTTTCCCCAGGCAAAACCCTAAGGGCGAAATTTTTTGAAAATTTCAAACTCATTTTCAGGCATTATCAAGTATACCATTCAACAGCTCTTGAAATATATAGAAGAATTTTAAACGGACTATTGCCGATTTCATTACCTAAAAGTCAAGATAATTCACGCAGAAGATGCTATTTAAGGTCAATTTTAGAGGTAAGGAAATCGGCTATAATCGTTTATAAAAGTATTCCGTAAATTATGCTAAACGAGCCACTATAAGTCTAATGCACGAAAAATATTAAAAAATATTAAGAAAATAAAAGTTGAAGTAAATTTGAATGACAAAGTTCTATGAGTTAGGTAAAGTACAATTAAATGCTAGTAAAAAATGATTAATGAAAATTTCATCTTTAACCCATGAGCATAAAAACGACCGGACGACTATCTTCTTTTGTGTCTTTGAAGCGAGCTTCATTGCCGCCTGTATTTCAAATTTGGAATAAAAAATCCGACTTTATTCCGTCATAATTGTATTTCTTTGAATTACTTATCTAAAAGCATTGAGAGAGTTTGGACATTACTCGTAATTTCTCTCATTTTTTTATAAATTTGCAATATATTTTAAAAGCATTTTAAAATATTATACTTTTACAAGTATACTTTTGGATCTCTTTTATCACTTGAATAAATTTTTACATGGCTTAAAAGATGGCATGCTAAAGTTCAGAGCCTGTGTTATAAGAATATCTTTATATGAATCCTGTACTCTCTCAAATTATTCCATACTTTTGAGTTGAAATTTCAAAATATTAGCCGGAGTTTTAACAAATAGACGATATCGGATTTAGATAAATGCAATGCATTCTGGTTTCTAGGGACTCTCAAAGGAATTATAATCTATTATAATTCCTTTGAGAGTCCCTAGAAACCAGAATGCATTGCATTTATCTAAATCCGATATCGTCTATTGACGGAGTATTTTGCCTCTTACCTTCCTCATAATGTCAATTAAAGAGTTGTGAAGAGATGGACCATTAAGGTTTTGTCGTAGTTAGCAAATCCATTGTTTCATTTCATAACTTTAACGAGGCGGCAACGAAGCTAGCAGTGTTATCTTCAAAATTACCAAGGAGATGGATGTCCAGTCGTTTATATGTTCATGCTTAAACCTAATAGCCACTGTAAGAAAGCGAAGGCAAAAAAAAAACAAAAAAAAACAAAGGAACTCACCAGCTGGCCTGAATGTGAAAGCTTTACCAAGTAAAAAAGAGGACCGAGTCCAAAATGATTGAGACTAAGTTAGAAATTAAAGCTTGAAATTGAAGTTTGATGTTGACTCCTTGGTAGTCTTTGTTGGAACGAGACAAAAGGCTGACCTGACCTCTATTGATGCATTCTGCAGAACAGATGCATAAATTACAGACTAAAAAATAATTTAATAGATAATGAAATAAATTACTGACAATGCAATGTAGATATTGAATTGGTATAAATTAAGGGGTAAAATAAAATACTGACCAAACATAAAAAACATGACAAAAACAAATGAAGACACAGAAAATGACAAAAAATGATGGGAGCGTTATTTGGGACTCTGACTCAGCAATTTGTTTTTTAAGAACCTTGGAAACACTCGAGAAAGTCAGAAAATCAATAAAGATAGGAAACATCGAGGCTGCTTGGTAGAACTAGTTTCTTAAAAAAACGTGTATATAATGTCATTTATTATTATTATGTTTTATTTTGTATAAGCAATATTTTGTATAATAAGTCTGTCCTTATTCCAGGCTGGCATTATGCTTAGCATTTAATTGTTTAGGTACCAAAAACTGAGCCTGCATATGCTTATAAACAATATGCTTATAAAAGAAATAACATGTATTATCATATTACAGTCTCGATATAATTTGCAGCAGAGACAAAAAAGGCAATGACTCTTCCAGTTCTTGGCTTGACAAATCGTGTTCTTCAGTCCATTATCCGTTATCCTTGCCCAACTTGGGTCACCCTGAATAATATCAATAAATAAAATAGATAAAATCAATGTTAAACCTCCTTAACAACAAGTTTAAAAGAATATAATTGGTACCATTGTAATAACTCTAAGGTAATTATACACAGACTAAAAATTGCCTGTCTCCTAGTGCATTTTAAATATATAATATGAATAAGGCCTACCTTTATTTCTTTCAAGCTTTGGTAATAATCTCCTTCTCTAGTCTCCAGAATAATTGAGCTGGGTGAAAAATTGACTGCTAACAACTAGCAAACACTGTTGAGGTTGAAGAAAAACTGCTAATCAAAGATTTGAACAGGAGCTAATTTCTTAAGAAGTAATTTCGGTGCCTGACACAATTAGTTCTTACAACAATTTTAAGATGCTGACTAGCCATTATTTAAAAAAAATCACTGATGTCTCAAACACTCACTTTTAAGAGAAAAAGTTTGTAGGTACTTCCTATTGTTATCTGTCTTGCTTTCAAAATTGGCTTCCTTCCTTTTTATAACAAGCAGGGCTCCAAATTGGTGCCAATTCAATACACGTTTTTTTTATAAGAACAAAGTATATAAGAACATAAGGCTTCGATTGCCGAAATACTAAGAACATGTTAAGAACATTTTAAGAGCCATTTTTTTTAAGAGTCTTCAGGGTGTGATACCTCATCCTCTTGGATTTTGATGAAATTTTGACCAAATGATCCATCACACAAGAAAATAAGACCCTGAAAATTTCACCTTGATATCTCAAGTAGTTTTGAAGATACAGCGTCTCAAAGATAGGCTACTAAGCGGAAATTGACCCCTAAAAATCATGAACTCTGGTGGGGAGCAGATTTTGAAAGCCAATGAATTTTTATTCAAGTACATTAGAAAGCTGATTTACAGTGGATTTCAAGAACTTTTTGTAGGGAATCAGAAAAAATCAAATTGAGTCTCCAAAATTTTCCCCGAAAATCTCTTGCACCTCCTGTAGAGGGCTTCAAACTTTGCGTAATCTGGGTTTGGAAGCACTTTTAGCTGGCTGCTGATGGTCCTTGGGACTTTTTTGAAGTAAAATTTTGACCTGGAGTGGTTTACTGGTGGGTTTTGTCCACAAAAATAACATTTTCAGGATTTTCATCTTTGCGTAACCGTCAAAAATGGCCGAAAAAATTGCTATTTTGGCAGACCTGGAGCAAAATTCAAGATGGCGTATCTTTTTAAGGCAACACCAAATTTTTTTGAAATTTTCAGCAAGGCTTCCTTAGTAGGTCTAGTTTATAGCCTCAAAAAAATCTCAATGGGCTTTTGAAGTCTCTTAAAGATATGATCGATTGAAAATTTGCTTAACTTTGCTGTTTTCTCCCTCGTAAAATGCTAAATCAGGCCCACTTAAGGGCTCTAACAGGATATTTTTTGTCAAAATATTGGTTGATCTTCTCTAGCCAACTAATCATTGGCATTAGGGGAACAACTGAAAAAGATTTCAGGTCATTTCCATCAACAGATGATATTTTATGACTGTTTCTTTATTTTTAATTATAGAATATGTAAAAAAATGAGACTGGCATCTGGCCTTTCCTACCATTCCAGAGCCCATATTTCCAGGAAACGCCTCAACCTTTCACAGTTTGGTGAATAATAATCTTAAATATAAGCAGGCTACTTCAACTAAATGGGTTTAACAGTACTTAATTCCTATTCAAAAACTTTTTAGACTCATTCAGAAATCCTACTTTGACAATAATTTGCGCTTTACCGCAAAATTTCTAAGTCCAAGTGTCGTGATTAGCTTTTAGACTGTCCAATATCTCTATAATAGTGTACACTAACAGTCTTACTTGTTGATTCTTAAATAACTAGGCAACATTACTAGGGTGATAATTTATGAGATACTGCAAACAATGCTGTTTAAATCTTCTGGACAAGAAATATTGGACAGTCTAAAGCTAATCACAACACTTGGACTTAGAAATTTTGCGGTAAAGCGCAAATTATTGTCAAAGTAGGATTTCTGAATGAGTCTAAAAAGTTTTTGAATAGGAATTAAGTACTGTTAAACCCATTTAGTTGAAGTAGCCTGCTTATATTTAAGATTATTATTCACCAAACTGTGAAAGGTTGAGGCGTTTCCTGGAAATATGGGCTCTGGAATGGTAGGAAAGGCCAGATGCCAGTCTCATTTTTTTACATATTCTGTACTTAAAAATAAAGAAACAGTCATAAAATGTCATCTGTTGATGGAAATGACCTGAAATCTTTTTCAGTTGTTCCCCTAATGCCAATGATTAGTTGGCTAGAGAAGATCAACCAATATTTTGACAAAAATTATCCTGTTAGAGCCCTTAAGTGGGCCTGATTTAGCATTTTAAGAGGGAGAAAACAACGAAGTTAAGCAAATTTTCAATCGATCATATCTTTAAGAGACTTCAAAAGCCCACTGAGATTTTTTTGAGGCTATAAACTAGACCTACTAAGGAAGCCTTGCTGAAAATTTCAAAAAAATTTGGTGTTGCCTTAAAAAGATACGCCATCTTGAATTTTGCTCCAGGTCTGCCAAAATAGCAATTTTTTCGGCCATTTTTGACGGTTACGCAAAGATGGAAATCCTGAAAATGTTATTTTTGTGGCCAAAACCCACCAGTAAACCACTCCAGGTCAAAAGTTTACTTCAAAAAAGTCCCAAGGACCATCAGCAGCCAGCTAAAAGTGCTTCCAAACCCAGATTACGCAAAGTTTGAAGCCCTCTACAGGAGGTGCTAGAGATTTTCGGGGAAAATTTTGGAGACTCAATTTGATTTTTTCTGATTCCCTACAAAAAGTTCTTGAAATCCACTGTAAATCAGCTTTCTAATGTACTTGAATAAAAATTCATTGGCTTTCAAAATCTGCTCCCCAAAAGAGTTAATGATTTCTAGGGGTCAATTTTCGCTTAGTAGCCTATCTTTGAGACACTATATCTGCAAAACTACTTGAGATATCAAGGTGAAATTTTCAGAGTCTTATTCTCTTGTGTGATAGATCATTTGGTCAAAATTTCATCAAAATCTAAGAGGGTGAGGTATCAGACTTTCTTTATTCTGAAGATTTTTAAAAAAAATGGCTCTTAACACTGTTTAAAAAATATGGACATTTTTGGAAAAAAATGAGAATGAAACATTTCTGCTATTTCTGAGGTATGACTAAGTCTAAAATTAAATTTTAGCAGCTAAATATTACCAGATGATTTGTTTGAACATGTCATATAAACATCAAGTTGATAGACAGTGTAGACCTAAAGCTCCAAAACAGCATCTAATAACATGAAAACCAGAATATGATTCTTCAATGGGAATAAAAACTATAAAGTGCACTTACAAACATCAATTTGCAGGGGCCGCGGCTCCACTTTGAAAGTGGTAGGACCATTGGGTTAGTGTCTAAGGCACCATGGTTGACGCCGACGGGAGAAATTTTTGAAAATTAGCCCTTCTAGACTGCCTAAAACAGATTTTTTTCAAGGTTTCTACACACAATTTAGCTGAATCAGTAAATTTTCTTTTTGCTTTGAAAAAATGTGGTCGGGCCAAGGCCCGGGTGGCCCCCATGCTGCCGCGGCCCCTGATTTGTCAGATCTAACAAAATTAATAACCGCACTGTCATCATTGACAATGAAACAAACAATATTCTGTCAAGAGCCTTGTAAACATTCCAACAACTTCCATCGAAATGATCTACCACAGCTCAGTCTACCATTTTAGCGCGGTCCGAGGATTGAGCCGAGAACTCTCGCAGAGCGCCCAAGCTCCTGCGCGGCGCGCACCGCGGGGATGACAAACTTCAATCTGTCAATCATTTTCTCAAGCGAAGAGTACGCGAAGCGATTCTAGCTTTACGATAGTGCCGCGGATCATCAATGGATAGTATTCAATTATCATTATCCCTTTATTTACATTCCTATAACTTTTGCAAAAAAAAGGAAAAATAGAAAAGTTGTATTTTTTACTGCTCTATTCACATACTGAATTTGAAAGATCTTCTATGCTGTTCTATGTGGTGTTTTTTTGCTAACTTCAAAAAACTGATTTTTGTCCCGCCTTTGCGGGATTTTGGCCCAAGTGCTTGAGTGCAGCATAGGGTACAAAGTCCAAATATACGTTTCCCGTAATTTTTGTATGAAGAGTTAGGTCTACACTGATAGATGAACAAGTTTTGGAGAAAAGATAATTTTTAAAACGCCAACCTGGATTTTCCGTCACGGCGCAATGCAAACTTTAAAGTACACTAAAAAATTACCTTGGTGTTTTAGGGTGACTTCTTTTAGTGATTCTCAACAGTCCTATAAGCAGCTATAAGTCTAATATTTTAAACATTTAAAAACTGAAAAAAATCTGCTTTGTTCAATTCTATTTAGAAATTATGATTTTCCGCCACGGCGCAACGGAATTTTAGACCACCAAAAACTCCATTGGACATCTGAAAGTTGTGCATAGCACTCCTTATCACACGCCTAAATTACTAAAATAAAGATTTTAGGAGTGTGATTGACCACACGTCTGAAATTTTCAAATGAAGCATTTTGTAAAAATCTTAATTTTTGTGAGCTTTCCCAGGGATTTTAGCCTGGAAATCGGAAATCTGGTCATAACTTTTCAATGGAGCATTCCTGCTCTGATTTTTTCACATATTGTTCATGAAATGATATTCTTTATGTCTATATAAAAAATTTTGACATTCTGAAAACTTCATTTTTTGCCATTTTTCAGATTTTTTGGGACGAGCTTTTTGCTTATTGCTTACTTCATGATTTCAATGTTCTCAAGCTGGAAAACCTGCAGTTTTTTAAGTAATTTGCATATTCAGGGCATAAAAACTCATGATTTTTGAGGGGTAGAAAAATAAAAAAATATAATACTAGAGCTCTTCAACAACCTAAACAAAAAAATATACCTAATACAACAATTTTTCAACTTTTGTAGATCAAAAGTCAGTGCTGCAATAAGCTGCAAATAACAAATAATACCATCTATTATCTATATGGTTGAGTTACAGGAGGCTCCGGGAGCCCATTCTCGCAACTATAGATGCTTTGAGTAAGCATCCCATCAGCACCTTGAACTGACTACCCAATTCCCCTCACATGGCATGGGTTGACCCGGGCGAAGGTTTGTTCACTTGCCAAGTGAACCGTTGTGAGTGGGAATCGAAACTTGGTCTCCTGTACCACAGGAATCAAGGTTGATGTCCACTATACCACAACACCACTACCAAATAATACCTGCAAATAAACAGGACTGGTGATTGCTGGTCATTTCGTAGTTTTTACCAGTCGTGTCATTCCAAACCAAAGCTTGCTTTTTCACTTTCGTCTGGTTAAAATTATAAGACTAAGGGCTTTATAGGCCTTGTTTGTAATTTTTCTAATCATCATGTTAATGGGCTCTTCCAGTTAAAATCTGCTACTGGAGGGACAACAGTGGATTTCCGAGGTAAAATGTTTTTTTGAGATTCCTGGATTTCCAAAGCAATTGAAACTCCTGGATTTCCAATATACAAGATAAATTTTTTGGTGGGAAAATCTGGAATTTCTGATACTTTTTCGAAAAATTTGACAAATTCTATATTACCTATAAAGGAAGAAATTTTGGCGGATTTAGCCAAAATCCGCCAAATTAAGTTCCCGCCAAAATTTATTTTTTCCTCCATCCGCCAAATTAAATTCCCTTCAAGTTAAATTTTTCTAGCTATCTGCCAAATTTAATTCCCTCTGAAAAAACTTTGTAAGCCAGAGTAGCCGGACGGTCAATCGACCGTAGTTCACCAACCACTAGTCGGTTATGCTTCATATTTGGACCACACCTTCCTTGGGTGTGGCCTGACCCCATCCGGGTGTTCCGGACTTTTCAGACCCCTCCGGAACTCTCCGGCAAGCCTCCGGAACTCGCGACTTTCTGCAAGCTTTGGGGGCTCCTGCAAGGCCCCCAAGGCTTATTAGAAAACGAAAGTTTTTTCATTTTTCATTTTCGCATTTATGGAGAAAAATAAAATTTTCAGAAGATGCTTTATTCGATATGAGGATCCCCATTCCGTAAAATCACGATTCCCCATGGTTACGCATTGGTAGCAATGGGTAGTTCTTTTGTTCTTTTGCTATTTTCTTTTGTTCTGTGTGGTGACGTAAAGTCACACGCTTTGCAAATACTTTTGGATGTGTTTGAGCGTACCGCTCTGGCAAGAATCTTTTGATCCACACCACAATCTTCATTCAATCCATAATTCCTGAAGGAAGAAATGGATCAGCAGAGAGATTTCAAGTCTAAAATTGAGTTTGAGTCAACTCTCCTGCACCCTGTATAACCACGGATTTGGGGTTCATCGGGAATTTTTTGCAAGTGTTTGTCAAGTGCATTTTTGAATTTGTCAACAGTTAAATTTTTCAAGTTTCTAATGCTCTTTGGCATTGCATTGAAAAGTTTTGCTCCTTGTATAGTCAGGGTACTGTCGCGTAATTTTGAATTGTTTGGACCGGCGTATTTGCTAAAACACATTCGTCCTAATCTTGGATGGTCTTTAGATTTGAAGCAATCATTGATATTTGGCACAAGATTTTCCAATATTTTCCAGGTGTATATGATCCTGTAGCGTTCTCTCCTTCTTTGAAGTGAGTATATTCTAAGCTTCTTTAGACTTTCCCAATAATTTTGGTGTGTTCCTTTTATTTGTTTCAAGAATGATTTCTGGATCTCTTCAAGTCTTTGAATAAGACTAATAGTACTGGGGCTCCATAACGCTGAGCAATATTCCAGTATAGGGATCACAAGTGAATTATAGAGAGTGATCATGGTATGTGTAGAGCGGGAAGTGAAGGTACGTAATATCCAAGAAATGATGTTTTTGGCTTTTTCAATTATTGATTCAATTTGATGTTTAAATAGACAATCATTGGACATAAGAACTCCCAGGTCTTTAACATATTCCTTTCCTTCAATTTTATCTCCTGATGGTGAGGTATAGTGAGATTCATTTTTGATTTCTGTATTTGAGCCATAACGTAGCAATTCAAATTTTGCATCATTCAATTTCATATTGTTTGCGATTGTCCATTGATATAAAATCTGAAGGTCTTGTTGCAATATTTTTACATCTTCAGCATTCTTTATTGACTTGGTTGTGCGAGTGTCATCTGCAAAGGACTTGACGATAGATTGGATAACATTCTCATCTATGTCTCCAATGAGTATCAGGAAAATCAGGGGTCCAAGTACACTTCCTTGTGGTACACCTGAGATAACTTCTTGGATGTTTGATTTCACACCATTAACCACTACAGTTTGTTGCCTGTCTCTCAAAAAGGACTCTATCCAATTATAGATTTTACCAGTTATTCCTAGCCTTTTGAATTTCGACAGAACAATTGAATGATCCACTTTATCAAAAGCTTTAGAAAAGTCTAAGTAAACAACATCTACATTGGTCTCTTTGTCAAGTAAGTTTAATATAAGATCATGTTGTTCAAGAAGCTGACTCAGACAAGATCTTCCACTTCTAAAGCCATGCTGATTTGGGTTGAAAAAGTTATTTTCGTCCATGTGTTTGACAATGTGTTTTCTGATGACTTTCTCAAAGATCTTTATAACGTGTGATGTTAAGGCGACTGGTCGGTAGTTTGCAGCCAGTGATTTGTTTCCTCCTTTGTAGATTGGGGTTATAGTTGATATTTTCAATTTGTTTGGAACAATTCCTTTTTCCAGACTGTTTTTCCATAGATGGCACAATGGGATGGCTAATTCTTCTTTACATTGCTTCAGGACTATTGCTGGGAAACCATCTGGACCAGCAGCTGAGGATGGTGATAATTCGTCAATGGCTTTCATTATGTCATTTTCAGTGACTACCATTTCTGATATTTCAGTGGTTTGTGTGTTGAAAGCTTGATCGTCAGGTGAGATGGGTTCACTGAAGACTTTAGCATATTGATTTGAAAGGATGTCAGCCATTTCTTTATTCTTCATTGTAAGGTTCCCGTTTTTGTCTATTAGTGGTCCAATTTTAGTTCTCACTTTTGATTTCTTCTTGGCGTATGCAAAGAAATATTTAGAATTCTTTTTGATTGATTCAATAGCTTTATTTTCCGCAAACTTTTTTGAATCTTGGAAGGATTTTTGCAATTTTTTTTCGATTTGCAGCAGCTCCTCTTTGATTTTTTTCTTTCGGGTTTGAGAATTTGTGAGTATAAGTTTTTTTGTGATTTTTCTCCGTCTTTTGGTTAAGGATCTACTATACCTTTCAACTTTTGATCTCCTTTTGCCTTCTATTGGTGTTCTGGTTGGTACATTATCTTTACAGATTTTGAAACACAGGGCATTTATGGTTTCCAATAATTCGTTTGGGTCGTCACTAAGTGTTTCCTTCCACCTGATATGACGCATGGTCTCTTTTATATTTTCCCAGTCTATTTCATCAGCAAAGAAGTTCAGGGTGCTAAAACCTGTACGAGGTTCTGGCTGGTCATCTTCATCTGATACAGTGTTAACATTAAGACAGGTTGATACCAGGACAATTTTGTGGTGTGAGGTACTTTGAAGGACAGGAACTGTTGAGCAGTTATGGATAATGTTTTCATTGTTTGTGAAAACAAGATCAAGTATGTTTCCATCTTTATGTGTGGGAGTTTTCACGTATTGAGAGATGAAATAATCATTGCAGAATTGATTCAATGAGTTTAGGATGATTCTTTCATCCAAAGGACAACCAGGTTTAGGTGAGCCATCTGGCCAGGTAGCTTTAGGTAGGTTGAAATCACCACCAAAATGATGTTTGGGGTGGCTCCTAGCTCTGATATTGCTGTTTTTACTCCATTGAGTGGGGTGATAAAATCATTGGATGTCGATGGATTTCCATTGCTTTTATCGTCTGGTTGGCGGTAAGCTACCAACAAAGCCATGTTTTCAGCTTTCGAGTAAATACAAAGGAGTTGTACAGTTTTAGAGGAGTAAGAATAGAGTTCTTCAAATGTTGCACCAATGTCTTCTCTTACGTAAAAGCACACTCCACCTGTGTATCTCCCTCTGTTTCTTTTCTTTCTTGAAGAATCACATCGGAATAGGGTAAAATTTTCAATCTTAAGTTCTGCTTCCATATGGCCCTTATGAAGCCATGTTTCAGACAGTCCAAGAAACAGTAAATTTTTATTGCATATATTATTTTTTATAAAAGGGACTTTGCTCTGAACAGTTTGGGGGCAAAGTCCTTGAACATTAAAGAATGCAAAATTGTTTATTGACACTGGATTGGATTGAATTGGTTTTGATGTGGTAGATTTTGTAGATGTCTTGGTATTGATATGGGTTGAATTGGATATTGTGTTGGAAATGAGGTTGGTAGAGGTGATTGGTACGTCTGTTGAATGTGTTGTATTTGATTCTGCATTGAGTCCATCTTCTGATTCAAGGTCTCCAGAATTTCTTCCCTCAACAGACGAACTACCTCTAAAAAAGAGGCAGGTTCAGCAAGTTTTTTTGGCATTTCGTCATCATTCATTAGAAGTTCATGGCCATGTGTCATATTATTCTTTATGCCTTGTGGTAGTCTTTTGGTTCCTTTAACATGGGCAAATCGGCAGTTTTCAGAGAAGCATTCACCTTTTTGATTGAATCAAAACACATTTTTGGGTGAAAGTCTTTACATTTCTTTCCCATGGTGCATCCTCTTTTGTTGTTTGTACCATGTAAGGTAAATTTTCTGCACATCCTCGGATGTAAGAATTTGCAGTCTTTTCCTTTTAAGCCATGCTTACAGTTTCCAGTTTTAAAAAGCGACAGATCGTTTTTCTCTTTCCTTTGTCATCAGTTTGATCAGAAAGATTATTAATTGCCAAATGATCATCTTCTTTCTCTACTTGATGTGTTAGTGTCAGATCGTTATTATTTTGATTTGGTGTTGTGTCTTTTTGTCTTGTATCATCTTCTTGTATTGTCGGTGTTGTTTTGACATGCTTTCGTTTCCTCTTGTTATCCCCTTCATTATCGTTGGGAGTTGTTTTTGGTTGGCAAGCATGACAAACATAAAACAATCCAGGAAGGCTTAATGGGTTATAAAGACTCTTAAAAGTGTCAGCATCTATTGTGTCGGAAATATCAGTGTTGTAATATGGAGAGATTGCTGCAAGGCTTAGCCAACATTGTTTGTGTACACCTTGTCCACATACTGAACATTCAAGTATTGGATCCTCTTCTAAACTGATTCTGTATCTTTTATCGCAGATCGAGCAGTCATCTGGTAGTAGATTTTGAATTTTGCACACAATAAGATGAGATAAAGGTCTCTTGTTTTTATCGTTGAAATTTGGCACTTTCAGAAAATTTGCAGTTGCTTTCAGGGTATCATGACGTTCTTTAAAAATATCGTTCTCAATGTCTTGTACACTTTTGCCATACTTATATTTTCGCAAACAGAATTTAACTGGATCAGATGAGGTATTTAAACATAGTTCAGCAATTAAGTTTTCAATTTCTAATTCTTTTGTGTTTTCTGACGGGGGTTGATCCTCCTCCTGAGGAGGATCGCTCAAATCCATGGTTCTGAGTGCAGGAGAGTATAAAGCAAAAGTTTATTAAGAAAAGTACTTCCTTTATATGTTATGGAGCAATTTGAGAGAGATTCATGATTATAACAAGTAAATATGATGTGGTGTATCGTACTACTTCCACTAATTGTCAAGTTCAAGTAGTTCCCAAGACATCAATTAAAACTTGTAAACTTAAAATGAGACAAAATAACCCATTGCCAGAATATCAACCAACCAAACTTCGATTTTTTAAGGGCTAGTTTATACACTAAAGTAAAAATAATTCCTCACATGTAAATGAGTCTGTGTAGTCTATACAGCAATGTGCAGATCTACCTTAAGGGAAGAAATTTTTGTGAGAAGAAATTTTCGTGGAATTTAATTTCGCAAATTGGGGCGTAATTCGCGAAATTAAATTCTGCAAAACACACCAAAATTGTTAAACCGCGAAATTCGATTTTTTTTCTTCTTTTTTTATTTTGTTGTTTTTGACCAGGTGTTACCAAAAAAGATGGACACAATTGATTTTTAAGCATTATAACGTGTATTTTTTATCAAATATAAACAAATATAAACAACTCCGTGATGCTTAAAAGTTAATCTAAGTTGATAACTTCTTCTCAATCGCAAAATTAAATTCCGTGAAACTTTTGAAATCAGCTTATTCGCGTAATTAAATTCCGCAAAAATTTCTTCTCGCAAAAATTTCTTCCCTTAAGGTAGGTGGGTTCCGTCTTCCCCGTAGATCTTTTCCTTGAGAAGTTGATCTTCAAATTAGTTTTCAAGGTTGGCTTGGCTCATTTTTTTTCATTTAAGGCAATTTCTCATATCATAGGTTTTGAAAATGATGGCATTCAAAAATTGCGTGAGGTTTTCAAAAACAGCAAAAAAAAAGAAATTTGAATATCCTTTTTAAAAATAACTCTTTTCAAACGAAACTTCACAATATTGGACGGTTCTGAAGGTGATATAAGTAGGTTGAATTTTTTTTTTTGTAAAATGGGCCAAAACTGCGGCACAAATCAAGAAAAACACTATGTTGATAAAACAGCAGCCACAAATTTGTTCAATGAGCAAAAATCATTTTTTTCAGATGAAACTCGTAGCAAAAGGATTTATCCACAAAATATCAAAAATGAAACCAAAATCATTGGGTCACTGGGCTAGAATTGCGGTTCAAAGTTGACGATTTTTTCATATATGCTTTGATTGAAGCCGCATTTTAAGCCTATTGAAAACCCTGCAGCCACAAATTAAACCCATAAGTATCTTTATAAGACATTAAACTACCAAATTCGGGTTGGTCTAAAAGGCAGGGTAGCCAATTGGGGTAGCCAATTGGGCTAGGTTATGGGGTACCTAAATATTTTACAGACCAGAATAGAAATACCGAAAATGAATGCATAGACCCACATTTTACTGACCAGGGAGCATGAATCTGATTGATACTTAGATTGATCATGTATGATTCCAAAGATAAACAAAGATATAAATTACCACGTGTTGATGCACGAGGAGTAAGAAATAGAGCTTCATTATAATAGAGCTATTTCAAAAGACTTTTTTGTACCTATGATAAGCTGCCATATTTAAAAATTTTGAAAGGAATTAATTGTTTGTAACATCTAAACATGATTTAAATTAAACAATAGATTCAATAACAAAGGATTGTTAAGATATGACAAGATTAGAGATCATATGGCCCAAAGGCGATTCCAAAGCTACTATCATCAAATTACAGCTTCATAGAAATAACAATTAAAAACATAAATAAAATCTAAATCTAAAATATTAAAAACTGTTTTGTATATATTTTTTATTCGGGTCTGTAAATTTTCAAACAAAGCCAAGAAGGAAGACAAAATGGCGCCAGGTCTCTTGAGAAGTAACAAAGTTCAGTACCTTTGGAAAAAAGGTTATTGTGGCTGAAGTTCGAAAGGAATCTTAAATTTTATTACATGGAATCATTAACACGATGTTGTAACAGGTTGTAATAGTATTTCCACATGAAAACAGGTTTCAGATCTCAAAAGTTTAGGCAAAAAGAGGTACCCCATAACCTAGCCCAATTGGCTACCCCATTGGCTACCCTGCTTTTTAGACCAACCCACCAAATTCAAGAAAAATGGTTAAAAAATATTGAAGTCTTAAAGCAGGACAGCACATGAGCCAACCCTAAAAATGCCAACTAATACTTATATGTAACAGCTCAGAAGGTTTTATGTACAAAAAATGGTATTTGCAGCCACAAAATGTACACTTTTTCTTAAAATAACACTGTATTGTGTCAGATTGTGTTTGTTTTGCATCAGGCTTTGCAAATATTCATATTTCGAAAACAAAACCCAACCTGGAATTTGTAAATTGAAGTGATTGAAGCCACATTTTAAGCTGTTTTAAGCCCATTGAAAACCCTGCAGCCACAAATTAAACCCATAAGTATCTTTATCAGACCTCAAACTACCAATTCCAAGAAAAACGGTTAAAAAATATTGAAGTCTTAAAGCAGGACAGCACATATAAGCCAACCCGTTGAGTGAGCCACATGACATACAGCCACAAAACCTGTCCTCACTTTGCCATCTTATATTTCAAGACTGAATCACTCAACTTCAAAGGGAGCCACATTTTTGGAAAGCTCATCAATTTCCTTATTTTATAGAATTTTGTACTACACAGCATCCACAAGAATATCAACACTGTGGGCTAAAAAGTGGCTGTGACTGGCTGTGATTGAAAACCTCACTTTTTGGGGTTCTATTTTTGAATGCAATCAAATGTTAATTTTATTAAAAAGCGCCGGGTTATTTTTTCATGAATCCCTTTAGAAGTTTTGTGGCACATTTTTTTGCTTGTGAGTCAAGTAAAGGATATAGCGCTTTCGCTAGTGGGACGCTAGTGTGACTACTGTTAGCAATGCACAAAACAAAACATGACCGAGGCCAATTTTTGAGAAAAAATTTTTTCCAGTTGAAAATTACCGAATACAGTGAGCCGGAAAAACCGTTTTTTGGCATTTTCTCAAGATTTCATCACTTCATTCTGC
>NW_027104180.1:0-3150 GCF_902728285.1 Clytia hemisphaerica
ATCGCGATACGTTAACTGCAGAAGCTTCACCTTTTCCAAACAATCGTGACAAGTTAGAAGAATCAAATATTTTGCGTGATGGCATGTGATTAAAGTTGAAAGATTACGTAACACTTTCTATTTGGGGGCTTCTTATGACGCTACCAAACACGGTGTTTTATAGAAGTTTTTCTCAAGTGCATGACCAGATCCGGTCAAATAATATCTCGAGTACAGCCTTGTCATACTTTTTTATGCAAATCGAACGTTTTACTCTATAATGGCGGAAATTACGTAAATTACGTAACTTAGCAAAATGTGCAAGACCTCTATTTTTGACATTTTCCCCGATTTGTTCCGAAAATTTCCCCGATTTCCAAAAAAATTGGGTTTGCGTGAATTTCGAGAAAAACTTGCGTGAATGCGTGAATTGCGAAAAAATTTTGCTTGAATGCGTGAAATTTGGGTCCGCTGGGGGGGGCTCTAATATGGATGGAGTCTTGAGTTATGACATTTAGAAAAATGTTCTATTACCCGCGACAAAACGCGTATAAAACGCGGGTGTATTGCCCTATCTACACCGTAGCAGATAAACATTTATAATGTAGCACGGGCTTTAAAATTCCTAATTAGAACTAACGTGCCTAATACACCGTTTAGGAGTCTCGCTATTTCACGGTACTCCATTGCAGAGGCCCGGTAAAAATGGTAGGTAAAAATGCGCACTTTAGTACTGTGAAAGGTTAGAGGAATGTAAACATTGTGAATTTTTTTCTCTCCTTTAAAGAGAATGATTTAGATATTTGAACATGATATCAATGATAATTTTATAAGTCTTTCCTGAAAATTTCACAAAAATTCATCAAGAGGAAATGATTGGTTGATTTTGGCTACTGCACGTTTTATTTTGTTTCAAACTTTCAAGTTTTAATTAATTGTCTTGCGAACTTGATTCAGGTAACTCTCATCCTTGTTGTTGCAAATACATCCTGTAGATGACTGATGTTGTTTTTTCTGAAAGCTAGATTTCCTAGTGTGACTAACTGACATGCGTCTTCTAATTTCGACATAGCTGTAGGCTGGTCTTCGAAATAAAAAATCAAACATAAACGAATACATACCAAAGTTATCAATCAATCACTAAATTGTACTCTCCCTATCTCATCACAGATTGTTAATATAATATGAGAAATGTGAAGTGTTATTACTTATATTTGAAAAGAAAACTTTAACGACGTAGTAATCACTAAAAAACTAATTAGCATGCTTTCAACGAAGATGCCCAAATCACAACAACATTTTGCACGCGAGTATAGAGCTTTTTACCCTGAACCGAAAATAATTAAACGAACCCAGTTTCCTTATGAATTTGAAAAGGGCCTGGGTGTGCTAGGTGCGGCACCTAGAAGTTTAACGCGGCCTCTTAGCGCCTAGAGCGCATGCTTGCAATAAACAATAAGGACAGGGAAACCAGGTCGACTAAGCCAGTGAGGCTGGAACTTCGATTTTTGAGGATTATGATTTTACCAGTTTTTTAGTGATTTTTGCCTCGCTAACCCAAATCTCGCAACCTCTTTACCTTAAGGAAGATGGAAATTAGAGTTTTTCAGCGTTCCGAAAAAAATGCATAGCAGAAATTTTTTCATCTTCACAGGATCAATTCTCAACAACAAAATACATCTTTTGGTCTTTGGGTCTTGTTTCTGACGTTTTTCCTTCAAAGAATATCAATCACTTTCCTTTTCCCCTTGAGCGCGCGAGAAAAAAATGATTAGCTCACGTTTTTGCGCGGGCGAGTAAAGATGAGGCGGAAATCTTGCACTGAGGGTGCTACTTAGTTTCCACCCTATTTTGCGCCCACGATGGAATGGTCCAAAACAGGGGAGTATTCCAAATGATAAACTATGTCGTTCTGTAAGTGTTTATTTTCTGAGAGATACATATAGTATAGACCTTTTTTTAAAGAGGCAGCCATGTTGAATAATTATGTACTCCAGCATAAAAACAATGATACAGCCATGCATAATTTTTCAATTATACATGATACAGTAATTATGCATGGCTGTATCATTGTTTTTATGCTGGAGTACATAATTATTCAACATGGCTGCCTCTTTAAAAAAAGGTCTATATATTGAATATTATTAACTAATTTATTTAAGTATTTTTGAGCGCAAATTTAAAAAAACAAATGATAACAGTTCTGTTTATTCCTCAAACCCCAGGGAAAAGTTTTTTGTCGACTTAGCTATTTTACAAATCTCAGAAAAGAACTCCCATAGGAATTCCGATACCTAACCCGATTGGTTAATTTTGGAACGGCTTCAAGAAAGTCATAATGGCAGATAATTTTAAAAGTTTCTGAGGAAATGTGTGTAATTTATTGATGTTGATGGCTTGTTGATTCTTTAAAGAAAAAAGATAACAGGTATAGCTTTTTCTAATCCTGGAATATCAAGGTTCCAGCTACACTGTAAGCGCGCGAATTATTTTTATCACGTGACTTGAAGCGTAATAAAGTTGTAAAATTTTAATGATGGGCACGAGAAAGTTACGAGGAAGTTTGCATGCGTTTCGTGTGTTGTGTGAAACTGCTTAAATAATAATTTGGCCGCTTTTTTAATTGAAAGGATTGCAATGTTTACTGAACTTATAGTTTGATGGATGAACTTGTTCGATAAGAATGATACTAAGAATTTCATTCAAGGTTTGTTTTGATTATTTTACAGATCCAGTGTCGAAATTAGAAGATGCATGTTGATATTAGACAATTCTACGGTATAAAGTAAGATATTGGCTCAAGACAAGAGAAGGGGCGCCATTTTAATGCTGGATTTTGATGACTCCAGGCAGGTTTGAGTGCATCCGCCTCGCTCGATTGCTATATAACGATGTAGAGTGTAAATAAAATATAAAGCTAATTTGAGCAACTTTTAGGGGTGAGAAAATCAAATATCCCAGGGCTTTAGCCAGTCTGGAAAGAAGGGAAATGTTACGCCGGAGCTGCGCCAACTTAACTGGAAAAGTTGATGGCAGCAGATCTCAAATCTCAAATCTACGCCGGAGATATCCGCTGCACAAACCGTAATTTCCACACTGGGGCTTTAGGGGCTTGGCCCCCTAAACCCCATCCCTGGATGGACCTGTTTGGTGGGCTTACAGCGTGTTCAA
>NW_027104181.1:0-936 GCF_902728285.1 Clytia hemisphaerica
AAAAATAATTAGAACAAGAAATTGAACTTTTTCCTTTTACTCTTATAAGAAGAACACAAAAAATTCTTCATATTACGAAACTTGTAACCCAGCTGGCACACAACGTTGTTTCAACGTTCATCTAATGCTATATAGACGTTGTGTGCCAGCTGGGAAATAATCTGAATTTTATATTTCGACCTTTTACTCGAGTTTCAACTGTTCTATATGCTTTCCTTTGAGTTAATAGTGATAATTATTTTTAATTATTTTTAGGGAGTCTTTCCAGACTAGGATTACAAGCCAATAAAGGAGATTTAACAGCGAGTGGATCTTACGATGACAAACTTTACAAACCTGATATGGGACGACTTCACCATCTTGGTAACACTCCTGATGGGAGGTATATGCAATACAGTGGATGGCTCTCAAAGCCTCTCAATAATGGTAAGTTTGATACTGCAGAAATCATCGTCGTTTTGAAGCCTTTGAATTTTTTTGGCAACCTTAATGGAATTTTGAAAGTACACCCCCAATAATTCTTTTCGTCTGACAGTAAACAAAAAAAATAATTGTTTCCTAATTTTAGCTGGAGGAGACTTTATTTGGTTGCAAGTAGCTCTTAAAGAAACTGTTTTGGTACACGGAATAGCAATTACTGGATCCGGAAATTCAGCGCATTATGCAGCGCTGCAATATTTTATTGATTATGTTTATAATTCAAAGAGGGTGAACTACAATGAACAAGAGGTATGCTAATAGTCAGTTGACATCACCCGTGCACTGTATTTTTTTTCTGAAGTATGTTTAAAAATCCATAATGGTTTAATTAAAATCGGTTGAATTAAAATTCTCTTATATTTTTTTTTCAAATTTTCAAGAACTCTGTTTTAGTAACCCTCAGGATCCTACAAAAATTTTGCGTCCCTTCTGTCTACGCTACGCTTTTTTTTTTTT
>NW_027104182.1:0-7768 GCF_902728285.1 Clytia hemisphaerica
TTGTTTGGTGGGGGGCGTACGGGACTTCGTAATACCGATATACCGATCACTTTTTCTCTCAATTACTGATATACCGATAATTTTTTCGTTCAAATACCGATACCGATCAATTTCCCCATTTTTAAGGTACTCGTCCCCCGGAGGGGGTACTTAGGTAAAAATGGGTGCTTGGTATGTGTGGACGATAAAGGTCGGGTTTTGTTTTCATCATCCAAAATTCTCTATAACAATTACCAAACTGTAGCGTGTTGGGTAGGCACAGGCTGGTAAGCAAAAGTATAATTTTGGCTTAAGGTGCCCCCTTGTAGGCTTATTCTGGCGCCCCTTTTGGTCGCATTGGTATACCGAAATTTGAAATTAAAATTTAGGTAATTTTAGAAAAATTTAGGAAATGCGAGTGTAGCGAGTAAGAAAAATTTGCGACATTGTTCATTGAGATGGATTGAGTAAAGCCTAGCAGAGACGTAGCCACGAGTTTTCGTTTCGGGGGGGGGGGGGCGGAGATTGGAAAAATTTTGATCTTTTTTAGGGGAAATTTTCAGAGAAAGTTTTTTCAGAGTAAATCTTTTGGTCATAGCAAGCTCAAAGTTAGCGAGAATAAGTGTAGAAAGCATAAAATTTCGAGAGGCAAATCACTCGAAAAATAGTGTACGAGATTTATAATTTATTTTTGATTTATGATTTATTTTTGATTTATTTTTGATTTATGATTTATTTTTGATTTATGATTTATTTTTGATTTGATTTTGATTTATGATTTATTTTTGATTTATTTTCGATTTGTGATTTATTTTTGATTTATTTTTGATTTATGATTTATTTCTGATTTATGATTTATTTCTAACTTATAAATAGGAGTAATTTTATGGAAATTTTTTTTCAAATTATAACGAACTGATACTCAAAATTATTGTCAAAAAAATAAAAAAAGTTGAAAAGTCAATTTTTTTTCGAAAGATTTTTTATTTATTTCTGATTTATTTTTGAGTTATAAAATTTTGTACGAGATTTTTTTTAGTGATTTGCCCCTCGTAAAATTTCATGTCGCAGAGAGTTTGCTTTGGAATCTTGGTGCCGCAGGCGAAAATTTTGGTCTAAGAAATATCAAACAGCTTAAAGGAAGCCTTAAAAAGGTCAAAGGTAGCCAGAAAAAGGTCACAAAAAGTACAAACCCGTTCACATTCTGTTGGGAAAACTTTATTATTATTTTTTTTTGGTTGGGGGCAATCAATTACAGTTTAGGGTAATTTCAAGATTTTGGCGTTCAAAAAAGCTCAACTTGGGGAGGCGTTGCCCCCTGTCAAAACGCCAATGGATCGAAAATGGGAGCTTATCAAAGAGTAGAACGTCAATTTAGAGAGCGTCAACTGTATTCACGGCAGAAAAATGGTCATTCACATGTCAAGCAGACCCCTGGCTGAGCCTCTTGCCTTATCAAAATTGCAGCAATGATTTTTCAAATCGGCGCCCCTGAGTGTTCCTTAATTTGTACTAATTTACGTATGAGGGAAGGATTATTTAGTAGATCATCGCTCAGAACATATCGTTCATACATTCAAAATTTTTGAAAGTCAACTAAATAACATAAACTCTAAAAAAGCCACAAATTAGATATCGAAGAAGCGAGCAAAAAAACTTAATTTATTTGTTTTAAATTTTGTGTTCGCCAAATACACTCTTCTCGAGAAAGCATTGCTGGCCTCGTTCGCAAGCAGAATAATTATTCAACATTCAATTTACGTAGACGTAAATGCATTCCCAAAAGGAAGTTATCAGTTTTAAAACAAAAACACGCACATTTACAAAACGGAACCGACTGAACGGAAAAGTGCCCAGTGGTAAAACCTCAATTCAATTCACTAGAGGATAGAATTAAGTAAAGTAGGGTTAAATTTGGAGGTTCTTGGATAGAGCGGGGATAAAAAGGTCTTTAGATGATCAAATTTCATTAATGTTTGCTCAATATGTTATTAAATTTTCATTAAAATTCAAATTAATTTAACTAAGTATTGACATAGGGTTTAACCAAAGAGAAGGTTGTTCTAACAATTTACATCGACTAACGGAAGTTTTTTTTCAAGTTATTGAAAAACGGAACATAAATACATAGAGCAGTTATCAATTAGATGCTAAGTTAAGTCAGCCAACAAAGTTAAATCAGCTGGATCGTGTAAAATTACCATGATTTGGAACGGTATAAAAACCAAGGAAATGCATGATTTTCATACATTTTATCAAAGAATTGAAAGAAGGTAACCAGGCAAAACAGAAGAAGAAAAAAATGTTGCGTTTAGTTGCTGCCTTAGGATGTCTTATCGTCGTTGCATGTAAGTTCGAATTATTTTATAGACTAGATATTCGATGATAATTCCCAAGTTTTAAATACAAACCCTGTTCACTCATCTACATTTCATGAGTTTTTCGCTTGAGAAAAAAGAAAATTTTCATTTGGAGTATCGCATACCTTTATCAATTAAAAAAATATACATTTATAGACTGATCAATACTCAAGAGGCACGTGGGTCCACAGTATACGTTTTTAGGAAAGTGTTTTAAGGGGTCCCACGAAACTTAAAGGGAGGAAGATACGTTAATGATGCATTTAAGTTTTTCATACAGTTGAATTTTTTGTCAAATTTTTCACTTACAATTTCATAGTTTGTCAAATTAACAATCATTCTACCTTATGACAGTCAATTTCATTAATGTTGCAGCTCCTGATATAAATCAACGAATAAGCACCCAGCACTAAGAAAATGCACGATTTTCTGCAGAATAAAACAACTTAATAAAACCTAACAATTACTGGGGGTGCCAAAATGATTTCTGCCTTTGTGAAGGTCTTTGTCAAGCTCTCACATTGAAAGGTAAAACAGTAAAGATGGTTGTTTCAGCCAATGACAATTTACGAAGAATAACTTTTCAACTACCCTTTAGATGCATGCTCCGATGAAAATAGCTTTTGTCCGTATTTGGCAGAATCTTCACATAACTACTGTCAAACAAGTTCGTTTGTCAAGAAATTCTGTAAAAAATCTTGTGGTACCTGTCCTGGCGGAAACGGTGGAAACGGTGGATCTGGAAGCAATGGACAATGTGGAATCTCCAAAGTCTCACAAAGTCGTGTTGTCAATGGTGTTGAAGCCAAACCTGGAGCTTGGCCACGGATCGTATCTATTCAAACCGGATATATTGATTCCCATTTCTGCGGTGGCACTATTTTGACACCAAACTGGGTAAATTAGCCTCACTTTTACAACATACCTTTCAGACCTATTACTTATATCGATATAAGAATATATATGATTTCCACTTTCCAAGTAAGGATTCAGAGTCACCGGGTTACCATATACTTCATACATACGAACGGATGAGTCCTAATAAGAAACCTAATGGCCACAAAAGTACAATGACAAGTTAGGATGTTAGTTGAAAACTAATTCTCTTTATGTATGTGACATAGGTTTGCGCAGGTGAAATTAGCCTCCAAGATGGACGTCGAGTACTCACACACAGTGCTGTAATCTCGGACCGGAAGAAAAATCTTTCAACGAATTTAGTTTCAGATTGGAGCTGTCACACCTAGTTTTCTCTATATATTTGAATTTATTTCAAGACAGCATAGCAAGACTTTCTCATTATCTTAAGGTTTTGACTGCAAGCCATTGTGTCTATGGAAAACAAAACAACCCTGGGTATTTCAGAATGGTTGCTGGTGTACACGACTCATGGAGACCTGAAGGTACTCAACAGAAAGTTGGAGCAAAACGAGTCATTATGCACCCAAACTACGATCGTCAAACCGTTAATGCTGATGTTGCTTTGATTGAATTATCAACTCCATTTAGATTGAATGACCGTGTTGTCAAAGCTTGTATGCCACAAGAAGGAGTCTATCCACCAGCTGGAAATGGAAGCAAATGTTTCATTGCTGGTAAGTACATCGCTTTGAACATTTTAAAGACATTTGCATGAGGCCTGTCAATTTGATTATTTTAAGTGTTTATTTATAAAAGCTCAATTCTAACATAGTCTTTATAATCCTGGTCTGGAAGATCATTGATTAAACTTTTTGTAACCTTTTTCCTTGGTTAATATCAAAAGATGAAAATCGATTTGCTCAGCTTTTGATCACGTTACCAAACTCTCCACTTGCAATTGGTTTAAGATTTAATCGCATGATCAAAAAGTGAGCATAACAATCTAATCTTTCAAAGCAAGTTCAAGTAAGAAACAATTAAAAGAAACAAAAGGTAGTTTCCAGACCGGGTTTTTTATTCGGACTATGAGTCATTTGAAAGCATATCTTAAGGGCTACATACACTACACAATATATTTTCAGGGAATATATTGATGATATATTGCTAAATGTCGGCAATATATTGAAAAGGTTTCCACAATATATTGTCAGCTCGATTTGCAATATTCCAACAATAAAGGAGGATTGTTTACAGAAAGAAAATTCCTTTTTATAATAGAGTACCAGTTGTTTACTCCGTACATTACGGTCCGCAAACCATATTGTCGAATATTGTTCGTCGATATATTGTGTAGTCTAAATAGCCCTTTATACTATGACCGAAAATCAGGATTCAGAGCGCATTCAGTGATCACAAAGTTACTCATAGCAATCATTCATGAGAAAGCTGTACCCCTATCAAATCACAAATAAGAAACGCGAAAGAATTTCACTGAAAGAGATTTATTTCAAAAATAAATGTGCAGATCTCTCTACATAGAATTAGAAAACGATTAAGCTAATGTTAGAGGATTGAAAATTTATTAATCACTGGATGTAATTACTGTTTTACACTTGCAATTTCTATTGAAGAAAACTTATTTCATTAATAAAGTCCCAGAGAAGTTGTAAGAACTAGCCGTATAGTATGACATACAGGGTATCGAATTCGAACATGATTCCGAGTAGAAGGTTGTTGTATGTGTTTAAGAAAATGTAAGAAAATAATACCAACGCAATAATTGTTTCTACAACAGTCATTATGATAAAAAAGAATTATAACTTTCTTTACAATTTTTTTCATAACGTTAAAGTTGTTGAGAATTGTTTTTTTGTACAAGTTATTCATAAAAGATGTCTCATGACAATTGATATGACACAGAGAGAAACTTTGATAAACCTTGCAAATTTAGTGAAAACACGCACAAGAACTTTTTTTCTATAGAAATGGTACAACTCGATAATTTTTTTCCGGACATTCTGTAGTCTGCTTTAGTTTAACATAAAGATGTGTGCTATTTAAAAAGTGTAATTTTGTTTAAAATTCTTATAGTACGTCGTTACAGGTCAAATTTAGAGAAGGCTACACTAAGATGTTTTATAAGATTGTAATAAAATAGTAGTAAACACACAAACTAATAACTTATCGATTATACTCTTTTTCAAGGATGGGGAAAAACGAGCCACCCAAGAAGCTCAACAAGATATCTCCAACAAGCTGAACTTCCAGTTGTGCAGTCTCCACACGAAGGTTGTCATTACAACGAAGAAGTTGTTTGCGTGGGTAAAGGGTTTACTAATCAACCCGATGGCTCTCAACAACCTAATGCATGCCGTGGTGATTCTGGTGGCCCATTGATGTGTCAACAATCAAACGGATCATGGACTGTCGAAGGTGTTGCTAGTTATGTTCACACTTATTGTAAATACTACACAGCTTATGCTCCAGTCAACAAATACTTGCCTTGGATCAAGCAATACGTTCGTGATGTATCATATCAGTCTTTAAGTAAAATATATTTTAAAGAGATGTCTCAACTAATGAATTTTTAAGACCTTCTCATTGGTTATTCTGTTTCAGGGGCATTTAGGTTTTTCGTCGATCGGGGTGATTTGGTTTGGTCGAATATATATTTTTGATAGAAGATCTTTGAAGGTAGAATTGGTTGGCTTTTTGTTTTGATTCCGGAAATTTGGACGAATTCCATCATGTTGAATTAATTTCAATATTTATATTTATCTTTTTTGAACCCTCTCACAAAAATTCTGAAATTTAATAATGAAATCTCCTCATTAGCGAGATTTCAACTTAAAAATAGATCCATTTCCGATACTGAATCAATTTTAGGATTCTGAAATACTGGGAAAATGGAAAAATAGTCAATATACAAAACACAGAAATATCTTAGTCCTCGGTTCTCTTGCCATTTGTTCCTATGAACCCTGATTAAGAGTGTTTGGAATTCAAACAAAGTCCATTGCGTTGAGAGTCTATAATTGAAACTTTTATAAGTGTTATATAGAAAGAGTGTTAGCCTGCTCCAGATGGTGAATCAATGTGTACAGAGTTTATCGTTCCAGTTCTAGTTCTGTTTTAATGAAGATTTTTTAGCATCCATCAATAAAAGTGAAAAAGCAGTGAATTTTGTGATCAGTACATTTACTATTAAATCTATTCGTCAATTAACGAAATAACAAACATACATCCATAATAAGCTTCAGTGGTAAGTTTCGTAACAAACTTGTGATCAATGTAAGCAGTACCAGTGCAATTAACAAAACATGCGTTCTCTCTAAAATTAGTAAAACATACATCACTTTTTTCCGTTTTGATGATAGTAAGGCCAATGAAGTAAAAGACCGAAGGGCTACCGTGAAAATCACATGTCGAATTTATATTCCGACAGTGCCGACCAATCACGATTCTATTCAGCGGGTAATCAGCGTAGAGAAAAGTAAAATTATGTCTATTATTTCGATTTCATTGAAGTAGCATTACCATAATTAATTTCAGTACTTTTTATACACTAGGGAATCATGTAGAAGATTTCTTTTGAAAGAATTTTATTTCAATTATACTTTGAGGTTTCTGGGGAATTCGTCAATAGTAAGCATGCATAATGATACAGTCTACTAGACATTAATATGGTAACATTTGATCTTAATCTTTGATTCTTTATATACAGTGATTATATTGACACGTGTGCGATAAAAACACCCTCCTCTCATAGAAATAACGGACTGAGACTCGATGGGGATTGATATCCCAATATTTTTTACAGCTGGGGATTTTAATACTTTTGTTTTTTAGTCAGAAAATTCAGTAAGAATGGGAAAAATAGTAAATATTTTGCAGCGATGCATATTTTTCAACTATTTTCAGTGGGGGGGGGGGCCAAAAACTGCAAGATGATTTTCCACCAGAGACGATATTTTGACCAATTTTTCCAGTAGGTCTGTAAGAAGGTGGTGTTTAAAATTTTTACACTTGGTCGTCAGAGGTTTAAAAAACTCGACCTCTGATACTTAGGACACAGAAGGGCTAGAAGCGAATCTCATACGTAGGATTTAAAGACGCTAAATCCTACCAATTTAAAGGATTTTAGGAATGATTAAAGGATGAAAACTATATTCACTTTTTTACTTTATGTCTAAAACTTCATTGATTTTCGATGGAAATCAACAGTTTAATACTGAAAGATGACATTTTAATGTAAATTTCAGTTAATACTTGCTGTTTTAAACCCTGAATGGCGATTTTTACAAGTGTTGGCCTTATTTACGGCCCTAACTAGCGTAAGCCCGAAATTATGCTGTGGCAGAATAAGGGCCGGTGTAAAAGGAGCCGGCGTTAAATTAGGGCCGGCGGAAAAGGGCGATAAGGTATTCATCATCAAAATATCAAACAAAGTTTATTACTTTGACTCTATAAAGTAGTAAAAGACAAAAAAAGTAGCCTACGATTGTTTCACCAACTGGCTACTCGCGGAAGTTTCAAACGATTTCTTTAGATTCATTGAACAGTTGTTA
>NW_027104183.1:0-41860 GCF_902728285.1 Clytia hemisphaerica
TAGATCCAGTCCCCTTTGGGTGAAAAAAAAACCGGAAAGCTATGACCAAGGAATCGATTGTTTTCAAAGTGGAGGTATTTTTTCATTTTAATCATCGTTTCATAAACTTTGATGAGATTTTTGAACATCTTTTATTGTTTTTGTTGTTTTCCTATAACTTTTCAAGATGGTGAAATTCTCTTGTCTACTTCACTAGACCCAGCACCGTCAGAATCAACCAAAAATTAAAGTTCAGTCAGAAGTAAAATGTAGTCTACTGAAACAGGGGTGTTTTGTTTTTCTATTTTGGTCTAGAAAAACATCCAAGTTGCAGGGAAACTTCTTTTTCTTTATAAGCTTGAAGCCCTAAAGTAATTCGTTATGTTATCGGATGAGCAAAATGGCTTTAGAAAGGACCGTGGAACAACAGACGGTATCTACACGGTCAAACGAGTTCACCAAATTTCAAACAAAAAGTCTGAACCTAAGTTTCTTCTATTTGTTGATCTAAGTGCAGCTTTCGACCACATACCATGAAGCTGGCTCTTTGAAAGTATAAAACTGCGCTTCCCTGATAGATCCATGCCTCGAACTTTCGAAATTCTTGAAACTTTGTACGAAAATACCACCCTCACCTACGACGATGCTTTGATATCCTTCAAAACGACTTCCGGTGTGCGTCAAGGGGGACCCGAAAGTCCCTTTTTGTTCAATTTATATCTAGACTTCGTTAGAGTATTTATCGAAAAATGTAAAGATGATAACCGAATCAAGTTCTTCAAACACAAATATCGAGTTAACCCACAAGCACACTCTCGTGCAGAAAGATTCGAGAAGAGAGCAAGTGATATAAGAACTTGGGGAGAAGCGACTCTCTCTTGGTGTGGATATGCTGATGACATCGTCCTCTTTCTACTTTCACTCGAGGGTATCAGTGCTGTAACAGAGCTTTTGGATTTAACTTTCACTGCCTTGGTTCATAGAGGTATAAAGAAAGACAGGAGATGAATTTGTCGGTAATTGGTCGTTAAAGTCTTTTGATTTCTTTTATGTAATAAATCAAAAGAAATTCTAGGCTCGCCCGATGAAATACGACTTTTTAGTAGAACTCAAGTTTGCTCTGAACATTCTTACTATCAGCATCGAAGATTTCTAGCCTTCTAATATACGAGAATAAAATAAAATTTAGCTCCACGAAATAAGTTTGCGGTCAATTTTGTCATATATTAAATTTTGTTTTGAAAAGATATTTTCTCCAGCCAGAAAACAAAAAGTTCTTTATAAGCACACACAATTTCAGACCCAATTTGCAGACAAAAAGTCGCTGGAGAATTTTGGAGGAAAGTATTAAGCAATAGAGTTCACCTTGAAGAAAATGTTGATCGAAAAATCTTGTCATTTGATGAAGGATTGCAAAGTTTACAGGCCCTTTTTTAATCCAAATATTTTCTTACACCAATGTCAGAAACAATGAATCTCGTCTCATCTTATTTCCAACACTTAAGTTAGCCAATAAGATTTCACCTATCAACAAAAGAGCTCATTAAAAATGCACGTTATATGAGATTATGAGCATGCATACCTCGTAAGTTTTTTAATCGTAGGGCGAGCATGGTTACAATCAATGTCTCGAAAACCGAAACAATGACCATCAATCAAGACCAATATCTCGATTCTATCATATCTCTTCGTGAAGAGCAACTCAAAAATGTAAAAGAATTCAAATATCTTGGTGCTGTCCTTAATCACCTTCAACCAAACACACAGGGGAAGCAGAACTCAATCAACGAATTCAACTTGCAATTGTAAAATTCGCCCAAATGTCTAACCTGCTACAAAACTTCCAAATCAACCTACGTGTTTGTATCTTCTTCCTCAACAGTTTCGTCAGGAACCGGTTAACGTATTCATGTCAGAACTGGAACTTAACGTCTCTCCAGTACGACCGCCTCGATGTCACTTACAGAATGTTTTTGAGGAGAATGGTCAGAGGTGGATTTCGTTATGTAGATGAGGTCAATCATGATTTTCGATACGTCATTAGCAACAACCACCTTCACACTATATGTGGTACCTCAGATGTTAATGTTTTTATCAAACAACAACAACGAAACTACGCAGCTCATGTTGTGAGAATGCCTTCGGGTCGCTTGAGTAAATTGTTAATGTTTAATGATGATAAAAATCGCAAACGTGGTAGAATTTCTTTGACTTTACTCGATCAAGTAATTAAAAATGAGAATTGTTCGATTGAAAAGTTTTGTGGACTGGCTATTGCAAAGAAAAATGCAAGATAGACAGAGAGTCTTCTTAAAAGGCTCTCGGTCCTTATTTTCTAGGAATAGGAAATAGTAAAATTTTATATATATATAAGCTGTCGCTATGAATGCCCGGCCGATAGCAGATATTAGCCCAGAGGAACTTAGCCATGAAGAGAGCAAGGGAATCATAGTCAGACTATAAATTGGTGAAAAGAAATGAGTCTTCATGAACAGTGCTCAATGTTACTAGAGCTGTTTAAAGTTAAGAAACACGAGCCGATGCGGTTAAAATTTCCTCAATAAGATCCATACATAACGAAAGTGGCAATCCAAAAAAAACATGTTAAATCTACACTTTCTGATGCAAAGTGACCTAAACATACATAACGAAAGTGTCAATCCAAAAAAACATGTTAAATCTACACTTTCTGATGCAAAGTGACCTAAATTAAACCATTACAGGTTCGCAACATGTTAAAAACTAGAATGATATCAAAGTTGATTTTCTTCCATCACCAGATAAAAATCACTTTTGAAAAACAAAACATAAGAATGTGTACTGTACTGTGAAACTGAAAGTGCTTCCCTCCCATAAAGAATAAATAATGCAAATTAAAGGTGAATTCCAAAATGAAATTGAATACAATTTCAGTCATTTGATTTGAAATTTAAAAAGTAACTTTGGACTGGTAGCATACTGTATATATAATTTATTTGTATCAAAGGTTACTGAAAATGATAGTTGCTCTCAAAATTGGCAGTTGAATCAGATACTTTTAATAAAGGTATTAATTTTCAGGGATTAAATTTCCCGGATTTCACAGCCTTTGTTCTTATTTACGAAAGACCATAAAATAAAATCCTAAGAAAATCTGAAAAGGGGCCTTCAGCGAAAATTAGTCATCGTGAAAATATTAAAACATCATCTAATCCGCCACTGTACACAATTTTTTCTATTGCTGTAATCTACTTCCACTTACCTGGCAAGCAAGAAAGCGGAGATTCTTCAACGAAATGACTGTTAACACATAAAAATACCAAAACTTATTTTATCACTTTTTGAATATAACTTAACGTGGGAAAACACAAAAATAAGTCCTTGCGAAAAGCTTAAATTTTGTGGATAGTGGATGTCCAACCGTGAGTATAAATTAATGGTAGAGTAAATAAATATGCGGAATTAATCAATGTGAATGGCTGAAGAATTACCAAATTTAAATAATGTGAATCAGGGCCTAATTAATTAATCCTGCATTAATTAATCCTGCATTAATTTATCCTCGCATAAATTCATACTCTTAAGGTAATTCCTGCGAAAATTGATCCAGTTAAAGTAGTGTCAGACTTTTGTATTTCAACAAGTGTGTTTGTTTCGCTCCCATAAAACAGATTCATCTTGTCTTCAATCCATATGTTTTGAAAATAAAGGCCAAGGGAATTTCAGATACCGTGTCCCGTTGTAACCACCGTCAACATGTCAACATGGTTAAAAACTTTTTACTTCACAGGTAGGTACAACATTGTGTTTGTATTTTATTGGACGTCTGGTTCTAAAAAGTCAAAAAGTCAAAAAGTTTGTTCAGTTTTGATTGGAGCAAAGTACGCTCCTGCGTTCAACATCAACACGGTACAGTGTGCAGTGGTGGTATTAGTAGAGAGAGTGTTCGAGTCTGTTCATAATATGAGGCTGAAAATCTTCGGCGTACATACATATCGAAGTACTTTTCTGGCAGAGTGGCATAAACAGCATTTTCAAAGTTTGCCAAAGCTTCAATATTGGCGTAAAGAATTATTCACAAAATAGCATCAAATATTTATCTAAATTCTAAAATCCTGAAAATCATTTTCAGCATTTTTTCCATTCTATTTTATTTCTCTTTATTGGTCCAGCGCGCAGCAGAATGCACCTTTAAAAAGCAACTGATCGAAAAGATTTTGTCTTTGTCGGGGCCTGTGCGCGCAATAAATTAACAAGTCCAGGCTAAACCAACCACCGATCTAGAATTTTTGCCCCGCCGACCCGCGCGATGTTTGACCTATGTTTTGGATTGAATTGGTAGTAGAGTCAAATTTCTCGGTTAGATTAAAGGGTTGTTTCAGGTAGGGTCAGGTAGGGTTAGGGCTAGGGTTGGGGATGGGAGTTAACCCCTGGTTAGGGATTTAGCTCCCGGGTAGAGTTCGGAGTAAATACCATGTTTATAAGGAACTTTGAACTCCTTAATGCAGTTGTGACTCGATGGCCGAGTGATTAAGGCGCTGGCGTTCTAACCGTAGGTACTTTGTATATAGTGGGTTCGAATCCCATCAGCGGCAAAAGTTTCCAAATTTCGGGAAATGCATCAAAAACTTTCAAAACTTAACAATATAAAAAAAGTGTCAAAGAAAGAAAGCTCAGAGTGGAGGATGGGAAGGTAATTTTTTTGCGTCACTTATAGAACCCGGTACGAACGACATTTGGTTATTGCCATGTCAGCTGGACCTTCACGCCGCTCCGGCTTCTTGTTCCATTATATAAATCAAATAAATAAACACTTTCACAGCTGAGGGGATGGGTGAAAAGGCAGTAATACCTCCTTCTATCTCCTGCAGCTGCAAATGTTCTTAGCTTAAAAAATTTTTACTATAAAAAACAGTAGTTATAGAAATTATAATATTTAATCTAATGGTAACTTAGTGATTCGACGCAAAAAATATAATAAACTGTACTATACCAGTACTGTAAACAATTTAATGTTATTATGAGGTTGAAAGCAATGATTCAACACAGCCCGAAGTTCGCGGCCTTTATCGAAAAGTGCAAATTTTGGTAGGATTCCCTACCAAAGAAATCACGTGACTACAAGCTATTTCACTGGTTTGAGATATATGAAATAGCGTTTATAGGAACCCTACTATTTATAAAACTAAGGAAAAGCTTGATCAATTTTTTTCTTCTTTGTCTTCTGGATTAGATTTTTATAGTCAAACTTATGACAATAACCAAGGGATTTTGGGACACCTTTAAACCTTTGTTCTCAAATAAGGTCAATATTGCGGGGGAAAGAATTCAGCTCGTTGAAAATGGAAGTATTGTATCTAATGACTTGGATATTGCTGAAACTTTCAACGATCATTACAATACTGTTACTGACAGATTGGACGTTCCAAGTTGGAACAATGTTACAGGTGAAGGCTCTGATAGTGTCAATTCCGCCATAAATAAATTTGCTGATCATCCAAGTATAAATCAAAATTCTTGAAAAAAGGCGTGATGTTGATAAATTTGAGCTCTTACCTGTAACAAATTCAGATATGCTTAAAGCCATAAATCATCTGAATGAATCCAAGTCAGTCAGTGGTAGCATTCCTACTAAAATTATAAAGTTAGCCAAATTTGTTTGTGCTCCAACTTTGACATCATGCTTCAATAACTCTCTTCAATCTCAAAACTTTCCTGACAGCTTGAAGCTTGCTGATATAATTCCAGTCCATAAGAAAAACAGCAAACATGACAAGGATAATTACAGGCCTGTCAGTCTCCTCCCATCTCTGGCTAAAATCTTTGAAAAACTTATTTCAAATCAACTCAACACCTTCTTTGAATCATTTTTCTCTAACGGACTCTGTGGTTTTCGTAAACAGTATAGCACGCAGTGCTTTACTAAATATGTTACGAAAATGGCAGAATTCACTGTCCAAATCAAAAAAGATTGGAGCAATTCTGATGGATCTGTCTAAAGCCTTTGACTGTTTGCCTCATGATCTTCTGATCGCAAAACTTTATGCATATGGATGGGATTGTAGAAGCCTAGCTTTTATGCAAAGTTATTTAAAAAACAGAAAGCATAGGGTCAGAGTTGGTTCATCGTTCAGTAATTGGCTACCTTTGCTATTTGGTGTGCCTCAGGGATCTATTTTAGGACCTATTCTTTTCAATGTTTTTATTAATGATTTGTTTTTCTTTGTTAATGAAGACGACCTCTGTAACTTGGCTGATGACAATACTCTGCACAAAAGTGCTTCATCTCTAGATGAGGCCCTCGAAGCTTTAATTCTAGACCTAGAAATCATTCTAGCTTGGTTTAGACACAACTCCCTTGTTGCAAATCCAAAGAAGTTTCAGGTGTTGTTTCCAGGCACAAAGAATGCAAATATAGTTTTCAATGTTGGAAATATTACATTAGAGTCTTCCGAGAGCGTGAAACTGCTTGGAGTAACTATCGACAGTGGCCTCACTTTTTATAATCACGTACAGGACATCTGCAAAAAGGCTGCACAGAAGACCAAAACTATTTTTGGAACAAGAGCCACAAAGATGTGGTTAAATATTTCCTCCAATAGCTCAGAGCATTGTAGTCGCAGTCGAACCCCACAGATTATCCTAAAGCCCCAACTTAGTAACTTAGATTTATTAAAGCCTTTATATTAAGCAATATCCGATGCAAAACAAAATATAACCATATTCCTGCTAAAAATTGTCGTTATTTCATAGACATGTTCACAAATGATATAAGTCTAAAAACTTGTTAAAAAATTGCATGCAAATGATAACCATTTTAACACAAAAATAAATGTATTTTATTCAACTAATGTTGGTTTTTACCTTCATTAAAGGAATTATACGGTGTTATATACACCCGACTCGTTTGAAACTGATGTCAGCAAAATTTTAATAAAACAGTCCTTTCAAATTTGTAAATAAAAGGAAAAAAAATCTTGCTCCACATTTTTCTTTATTCATTATAAAAGATTCTATTTATTTCAATCTGCTGAATCAACATACATTATACTATGTAAAAGTTCAATGGCTTTAAGGAATAAAATCTTAGATTTACAAGTTGATATTATTCTAAGACTCATCTGAGTAAGAAAGTGCCAAAATATCTTGAGACTGTCTACTAAGGGACTAATATAGAAATATGGCAATATGAATTTGAGAGATATAGAAATATGTTGTACACATTAGTTTCATATGAAAAACTTGCTTGTCATCAATATTTTAAACCACCATATTATACCATTCACAAATAAAAAGTTACTTAAAAATGGATCTCCTTCTTTACAGATTTAGATTTCCAGTGCACAACATCTGTTACATTATTATTCATGTGATAATATACCAAATTGTCACATTTAGTTACAGTATTGCTAAATATTTACAACACTTTCCAGCAAACTTTTTTGTGAAATTTGTGTCTTGATAAACTAAACTCCATGACGTTTGTATCATTGATCATTAAATCACATCTTGGAACAATAGAGTTCCTTGGTTCAATTATTGCAAGTTTTTATCTTTGTTCATATTCTCATTATGTGCAACATTATAATTACATCATTGCCAGCAAGTTACATTTGATTGTCAGCTTTAGAGGTCGTCAAACTTTGTTGAATTTGTAATCCTGGCACCTGAATGTGAAAGGAAAGAAAAATTCAAAATTTCATAATGGGAAATAATCTCTTTACAGTAATCAATGCCAAAAGTGTGGGCATTCGCTGAAATCTCCAAAAAAAAAAGACTTTAAAATGGTGAGACTCTGCTTGATGGTTTGAGCTATGTTTGCCATGCATATATACTGAGCCATTAAAGAAGTTTACGGGAACGTACAAAAAGGACCACAGGGTACGTACAATAAGGTACACTGGGAACATACAATAAGGTTCACGGGAAACATACAATAAGTTTCACAGGAAACATACAATAAGGTACACTGGGAACGTACAATAAGGTACACTGGGAACATACAATAAGGTAGACGGGAACATAAAATAAGGTTCACGGGGAACGTACAATAAGGTACAAGGGAAACGTACAATAAGGTGCAAGGGGAACGTACAATAAGGTACAAGGGGAACGTACAATAAGGTACAAGGGGAACGTACAAAAAGGTGCAAGGGGAACGTACAATAAGGTATATACGCGGGGAGCATACAATAAGGTACATGGGGTACGTACAATAATGTATACGGGGAACGGCACAACAATAAGATACACTGGAACGTACAATAAGGTACACGGGGAGCGTACAAAAAGGTACCCAGGAACACACAAAAAGGACCAACGGAGAGCGTACAAAAGGTACCCTGAAAGCATTCAAAAAGGACCATGGGTAGTGTACAAAAAGGACCACACAAAACGTATCAAAGGATCCCAGAGAGCACACAAAAGATACAAGGGGAGGGGAGCATACAAAAAGGTAAACAGGGATAAAAGCATCTATTATGATCTAGTTTTCTCTTTGCATCTGGCATCAAGGCTAAAAATGGGGCACTGAGAAGAGTGCAAGCTTTTCCAAGTTTGACCATTATTCTAGACAATATTATCATGAATGGAAATCAGAAAATATTTATGCTCACCTTTTCTCAAGTCAAAGATAGGAATGGATTGGATTTCCATGTGTTTTCAGCTTCTTTTTGCTTCTCCACCCTTCTTCTTCTCCTTATGGGAAAAACAATAAATTCAGCACACACGAGAGAAACTCAGGCAGTCCTCTGAGCTTTACACACAATCATTTGTTTTATGAAAAGCTGGTAAAAACCCCTGCCATATTTTGATAGAAGGATACTATTTTTTTCCCCGCTAAATCTTCGCGACGATTTTTAGTCACGTGACTGAAGAGCCTAGTCATAATGTGCAGCACGAATAAAGAAAACATTAACATCGAAAATGGAGGAAATGGAGGAAAAAGGCCGTTTTAAGAAATATTCCCCTATAGTAGGGAAATATTTAATTAGAGCATATTTAAACCAAGAGCAAGCAGATTTATTATTTAATAGTTTTATTTTATCTGCTTTTAGATATTGTCCTCTTATCTGGATGTTTTGTAGTAAATTGGCTCACAACCTTCTTAACGAAACTCATTGTAGGGCCCTCAAGGCTAAGCAAAATTCTATCAATCTTAACTATGATGAACTTTTGAAGAAAGCTAAATGTGAGTCAATCCATACTAAAAATCTCCAGTTTATGCTTGTGGAAGTTTATAAAAGCGTCAATAAAATCGGCAATAAATTAGGCTGGGACCAATTTGAATTCATCCAATGTCATTTAGATACGGATGAAGATGTAAATGAAAACGGGGACGACAATTCCAACGAACGTCCTCGTCTTCGAAGAGGCGCTCAAATTAGACTTGCACTTCCCAGGAACACAGTTTGCTTGAATTCCTTTAATTTCCGAGCTGGCCAAGCTTGGAATAGACTACCGTTAGAATTCAAAACTATTGAATCTTTGGCTGAATTTAAAAGAAAAATTATCAAGGCCAAAATCTATTGTTCATGCAAACCGTAGTAACTAAAAGGTGAAACGTCAGAGAAACGGGTGGAAACGGGTGGAAACGATACGGAAATGGGTGGAAACGATACGGAAACGAGTGGAAACGACACGGAAACGGGTGGAAACGACACGGAAACGGGTGGAAACGACACGGAAATGGGTGGAAACGACACGGAAACGGGTGGAAACAACACGGAAACGGGTGGAAACGACACGGAAACGGGTGGAAACGACACGGAAACGATATGGAAACGGGTGGAAACCAGTGGAAACGATACGGAAATTTATATAACGCTAGCCCAGCATTAAGATACATCTCCGTCTATCACAGGCTTCGTATAACCGTATACATAAGAGTATACGGATATAGGTAATCTATGAAAAAGTCGTTGCAGTACAAATCTTTCGCAAATTTAAAAACCCACTTTCCCGTGGAAATAATTGACGTTTTTTGTTTTTTTGGGACCCTTGGGCATAAGCTACCCGTTGACCACAAAAATTCCAAAATTCTTGAATTGACCGTTGACAACATTAGAACGGGACCCAATGACGTCACAAGTTTGGGAAAAACTTCAAAATGCGATATCTCGAGTTTGAAAAGGAGTTGGGAGGTCGTTGACCCCTCATTGGATCGAGAATTTTAATGGAAAATAAGTTAGGAGGGGTAAGAGTGGGTATATAGAGACTTTCGAAATTAAATATATTCAAATTGAGGCATCTTAGGTCCGATGACGTCATCAAAAACTGAAAAATACAATATCTAGAGTTTGAGAAGGATTTAAGCAATGATTGACCCCTCGTTGGATCGTAAATCATCATGAGCATATATTTGGTCAATGAAGAAATAGTTACAGTAGAGTGAAAAGTTTATTCCACATTCGATGACATCATTTACAGGGCATACTGGAGAAGTGGGACGTGGGACGGTGGGACGCTCAGGTGGGACGCTCGAGTGGGACGCTCAGGTGGGACGCTCGAGTGGGACGGTAGTGGGACGCTAAGGTGGGACGGTAGTGGGACGCTAAGGTGGGACGGTAGTGGGACGCTAAAGTGGGACGGTAGTGGGACGCTAAGGTGGGACGGTAGTGGGACGCTAAGGTGGGACGGTAGTGGGACGCTAAGTGGGACGGTAGTGGGATGCTAAGGTGGGACGGTAGTGGGACGCTAAGGTGGGACGGTAGTGGGACGCTAAAGTGGGACGGTAGTGGGACGCTAAGGTGGGACGGTAGTGGGACGCTCGAGTGGGACGCTCAGGTGGGACGCTCAGGTGGGACGGTAGTGGGACGCTAAGGTGGGACGGTAGTGGGACGCTAAGGTGGGACGGTAGTGGGACGCTAAGGTGGGACGGTAGTGGGACGCTAAAGTGGGACGGTAGTGGGACGCTAAGGTGGGACGGTAGTGGGACGCTAAGGTGGGACGGTAGTGGGACGCTAAAGTGGGACGGTAGTGGGACGCTAAGGTGGGACGGTAGTGGGACGCTAAGTGGGACGGTAGTGGGACGCTAAGGTGGGACGGTAGTGGGACGCTCAGGTGGGACTGTAGTGGGACGCTAAGGTGGGACGGTAGTGGGACGCTCTCTCGTAAGGCTTTTGTATTTTTGCTTCTCTGATAATTATGTACGAGTAAAAAAGAACTCAATATGAGTAAATGAATACTTTCAGTATTAGTTGTTATTCTGATCGGAATACTCTCAAATGATTACGCCAGTATCGACAAAATAACAATGAAAATCCTGCCTATTGTTTGTATGCGCGAATGAAAATGTTTTACGCAATTACATTACGTCATTTTTTATTACTTTTTATGGTAATATAAAATCATTTGCTCTCACCGAAGAAACATGACTAACTAGCTCAGTCGGTAAAGCATCAGATTCAAGGTCAGGTGGTCCAGGGTTCGATTCCCCCGCACGTATTTTTTTTTCTTTTCTAAACTAATCTATCCACAGGGATCAAAAATATTTCAGACCTGATCAAAAATATTTCAGACCTAATCAAAAATATTGATTTTTCAAGCACGGAGGACGAGAAATTTATCTTTTTAAATAGCAGATCTTGTTGTTGTCCTTTAATCTTTTGATACTTTTGATACAATTTTCATCCAAAATCTGTCTTTGAATCATACAAAGTTCCAATACACTTTCCTCGAGATATACATGGGGGGGATATTGGCAAAAAGGGGTACGGATGCTCCGGGGGGGGGGGTACTAGGTTTGCGAGGTGACAGGTATGTCCGAGGCAAAAATCGAAAATCGCCCCTTTGAGAGACAAAATTTGATGATTTTGGGACCCTTTGAGAGATTTTTTCCTTAAATTTAGTTTAAAAGTCTGTACTAGACGGACACGGTCCTCCGCCTACTTTGAAGTGTTAAAAATTGGTTGGCTAGTCAGACAGGCTAATAACGTTTTTTCTGAAACAAATATTCTTTTGACACTTTTTGCCGGACAAAATCGGTTCGGAAAAACTGGAGCAACCTTCGATTGCCTTATCGGACTTTTTAGCTGTTGGACTAGATGATGTAGGATGCATGACTTTTGAAGACTCCTCCCCCCAGTTTGTGAAATCATCATTCTGAGCAGTTTTCCAAGAGAAAAATAAATAAAATCTGTATTTCCAATTAAATAAGACAGGCTATGAATTTTCTGTGGTTTCTCAAGGGAATAATAATCTTCTTTTTCAAAAAGAAAAATTCAACTAATGATTGCTCAAGGAATTTCAGTTATTTTGTATTTTTTGCAAGGGAAATACCTTTTCTTTCAAAAGAAAATCAATAAAGTGCTGTGATTTTCCTTGGAGAATACGTGGGAAAGAACGGAACAAAGGATTTTCCTTGGAAAATACGCAACAACTAATTTTCCTCAGAAAATACGGACCAGTGATTTTCCTTGGAAAATACGCAACAACTAATTTTCCTTGGAAAATACGCAACAACTAATTTTCCTTGGAAAATACGCAACAACTAATTTTCCTTGGAAAATACGCAACAACTATTTTCCTCAGAAAATACGGACCAGTGATTTTCCTTGGAAAATACGGTCTAGTGATCTTCCTTGGAAAATACGCAATAACTAAATTTCTTTGGAAAATACGCAACAACTAATTTTCCTTGGAAAATACGCAACAACTATTTTCCTCAGAAAATACGGACCAGTGATTTTCCTTGGAAAATACAGTCTAGTGATCTTCCTTGGAAAATACGCAATAACTAAATTTCCTTGGAAAATACGCAATAACTAAATTTCTTTGGAAAATATGCAACAACTAGTTTTCCTTGAATCAATTATTTTAATCTTCTTATCTTCTAATCTTTCTTATCCTTTCGGGCTGACCTTCCAGCACAGCTGGTTTATTTCCTTTAATCCTAGGAAGCGTTTCTCTTTATAAATATAATTTTACATAAAAATATAGCATGCTTTTGTTTCGAAACTGCTGATGCAAGATTTAATTACAAAAAATATAACATGATAGTTTTCGAGTGTTATATATATTTAGTGCAATCGGCTCTTGCATGTTGGAAATAATCTAAAATCATTTCTTTAAGAAGTCAATACCTTGACAGGGTAAAATTATACAAGTCATGGCAAAATAAAGGTCTCATGATAATCATTGTTCACTTCTCTTGCACATCAGCTGCGTGGCCGAGTGGATAAGTCGATGAAACGGCAACTTAAGGGTAATGATTATAGAGAGTTTGAATCCTATACGGGTGCGACGAAAATTGTGTTATTTTGTCTGTTTTGTCAACATTGATCAAACTTTTTCTGGTTTTATGAGCTCTTATTGATATTTTTGAAAATTTCCGTTAAAATTTTAAGAAACAAAAATTGGGGGGGGGGGGGCAGTCAGGCAAATTGACCGACGCCGCGACGGGTATCTGCAGCGGTTTAGGCTATCTGATATTCCGATGGCGTATTGGCGGCCGCCCACGCTAAAGCATACTGTCAATTGGTAACCCCCCCCCGGAGTGTCACCTCAGCTCAATGCAGTTTGATTCAAGTACAGTATTTCAAAATGGATAAGGTTGATTAGCGGGTGGAGAGTCAAGAGTCAAGAGTTATGACTTTCCCTTGTCTTGAAAATCTAATGTTCCAAAACTTTCAACTAAAAAAATGCTAAAAAATTGGCTTTCGTCTTTTTTTATTATATCTTATAAACACTTTTTTCAGAACCACGATGAAAAGAAAAGCAAAACTGAATATGCTGCCAAAAAAGTGATTGACAGGTCTAGAAAATGATTGACAGGCCCGGGTTAGATATTTCCGTGAGCAATCTCGTTATATTTATCAAAAAGTAATATACTTGTGGAAAGCCCAATTATTCTACTTTTTCGAATGCTGTGTCAGGGAATTTTTTTAACAATTAAATAGAACGGGGTTTCCTCTGATGTAAACAAACCTCGAGTCCTATCCTGAAAATTGACATTGAGCGTAGAAAAAAAGACAAATGAAAGTATTTTCCTTTTTAATTCATATTTCCAATAATTAAAGACTAACTTGAAAACACCAAGAGTGAAATGTAGCTAAATGATTAGAACGCCTTGCGACTTAGAATTTTTTTTCAAAACTGAAAATTTGACCCTGGCTCGAACTACCAAAGTCTCCTGTCAATGATTCTGAATCCTATGCAATTCAAAAATCCTTATAAAAAACACTACTGCATATACGGGCGAACTGACCTTGGACCTCATGGGCTAGGTCTTTGTAGCTTCGATCAAATTGATTATGTTATTATTTTATAATCCATTCACTATGAAAAAAGTCAAAAACATTTCGATCGATCTGTGTATTGTTTATAAGTACTTGACCTGTCCCTCTTCACTGTATTATAAAAAGAAAAAGACAAAATACATATAAAAGAGCGTCCCACTACCGTCCCACTTTAGCGTCCCACTACCATCCCACTACCGTCCCACCTTAGCGTCCCACTACCGTCCCACCTTAGCGTCCCACTACCGTCCCACTTTAGCGTCCCACTACCGTCCCACCTTAGCGTCCCACTACCGTCCCACTTTAGCGTCCCACTACCGTCCCACTTGAGCGTCCCACTACCGTCCCACCTTAGCGTCCCACTACCGTCCCACTTGAGCGTCCCACCTGAGCGTCCCACTCGAGCGTCCCACCTGAGCGTCCCACCGTCCCACGTCCCACTTCTCCAGTATGCCCATTTAGAGCCCAAATAAAATTTGTCATATCTTTAGTTTTAAACCATTTTAAGTGGTAATTTTTCGTTCTTTGAGATTAATTCAGTGTATAGTTTCCCCTTTACTATCAAAAGGGCTTCAGCTTATCTACTCCTCGGCTAGTTTATGAAAAATTTCTCAAATTTTGCCAAGGGGTTGATTCGAGTATGAAAGAGGGATTTCATGCAGTTTTAAAACAAGAAATCTTATTGTTTTTCAAAAATGCAGTTATTATTTGGTCTTCTAAGGCGCGTCATGTCGACCTCAAATTCGTAAATACAGCAAGCAACATTTTTTAATATATTTTCCATTCTTACACGCTGATGATTTGACGCTCTCAATTTGACGTTTTACTGCTCAAGTCAATAAGTTCCCGTTTTCGATTAAAATTAAATTGAAATCGCTTTCAAACTTACTGAAGAAACTCTCACTATTGAAGATTTATTATTTACTAAGCTTTTATTTACTATTTATTTACTATTTCTGGTGAAGAAGTCCCATTCTATCCCTTATTCCATTTGAAGCATAAAAAGATATTTACGTTATGATTTGTACTTCCGTGGTTGATGAAAACTTATTCGAATTCCCCTTAAAAATAAAGTTTGAGAGCATCAACAATACCATCTTTAGCTTTGCTAAACCGGCGTTTGCGACGACGGGAACCGACAAATGATACAACAGAAGCTCTGCTCACTGTTGGTCGTTTGCCCGTTTTCAATCGTTTCTCCCCGTTTCCATGTCGTTTCCACCAGTTTCCCTGTCGTTTCTCCCCATTTCCAGGACGATTCCCCCCCCGTTTCCACATCGATTCCACCCGTTTCTCTGACGTTTCACGTTTTAGTTATTACGCATGCAAACTCTGTTCTATATTCTAGTATTTTTAAATTTTAAAATATTATTTATTATATAGTAAATATTCGAATGTCATGTTGGATTTAATTAGTACTTGTAACTATTTTTTATTACCAACGTTAAATAAAGAACAAATAAATAAATAAAAATAATTTGCCGCCGAATCCCGGACAATTCCCCGACCGACAATTCCCCGACAGATCATTCCCCGACCGGACAATTCCCCGACAGACAACTCCCCGACCGGACAATTCCCCGAACGGACAACTCCCCGAACGGACGATTCCCCGACCGAACATTTCCCCGAACGGACGATTCCCCGAACGGACAATTCCCCGACAGGACAATTCCCCGAGAGACTATTCCCCGACAGGACAATTCCCCGAACGGACAATTCCCCGATTAATGAAGAACTGACAGGAGAAATCTCACGTTTTTTAATGCTAGTTTTTTAATTGAAAAGGCCAAAGAAATTAATGTGAATTGTTGGGGTTTCATTGCAGCGTTAAAATTTATACTTCTGTTTGTTTAATAACCCAACCTTAAACAATAAAGATAATCTTTTTCTTCCTCCCCACTCAAGGTTTATCGACCGCCGGAGGCGGTTTCTTTCATAGTGGTACGCTAATCTCGTTTTGCCTTGGCTCATTACTTTGTCTACCATTTACTTTCGGTTTTTTTAACTAGATTACCCAGGTGTTTCTCTTTTTTTTTCCCTGAATGTCTTTTGTTCGGAATTGAATAATCGAGACATGAAAAATGACTATATTGTAATCTGCTTTCAATGAATAATCTAAAATGTACTGGAGATGACATGTAGGCGTTAATAACGTGCGCGCGCTTTTTCGCGTGATGCGCGATGCGTGATGGAAGGCGGTCGTTTCAGTGTGGTTTAGATCCACACTGTATCCACACTGTGACCTAGTTAATTTCGCATAGCAAAAGTATTACAATCGTTTTTCGCGGCGGTGTAATGAAAAAATTAGAAAACGAAAGTACTTGATACGGTGGACGAACTCACTAAAATCAATGTACAAATTACACGCTTGTATAACCACGGACGATTTTCGCAGGTTTTCTTTGCATTACGTCATATATCTTTGTTTCTTTCCCTTCACAGTTTTGTTTTTTTTTCTTTATTTTCTTATAAACATATACTTTATAAGAATCAAATCAATAACTCTTGATAGACAGTGACATACCTTTCGGTAATTAGTTCTTACAAAGTAAACAAGGGTTGGCGTACAATATGAGCATATTTATTTTTCTTATAAGAATTTACTTTATAAGAATAAAATTAATAACTCTTGATAGACGGTGATATACCTTTCGGTAATTAGTTCTTACAAAGTAAACAAGGGATGGCGCACAATATGAGCATATTCATTTTTCTTATAAGTATTTAGTTTATAAGAATCAAATCAATAACTCTCGATAGACGGTGATATACCTTTCGGTAATTAGTTCTTACAAAGTAAACAAGGGTTGGCGGCGTACAAAATGAGCATATTTATTTTTCTTATAAGCATTTACTTTATAAGAATCAAATTAATAACTCTTGATAGACGGTGATATACCTTTCGGTAATTAGTTCTTACAAAGTAAACAAGGGTTGGCGTACAAAATGAGCATATTTATTTTTCTTATAAGCATTTACTTTATAAGAATCAAATTAATAACTCTTGATAGACGGTGATATACCTTTCGGTAATTAGTTCTTACAAAGTAAACAAGGGTTGGCGTACAATATGAGCATATTTATTTTTCTTATAAGCATTTACTTTATAAGAATCAAATCAATAACTCTCGATAGACGGTGATATACCTTTCGGTAAACAAAGGATGGCGTGCAATATGAGTATATTTATTTTTTATAAGCATATACTGTATAAGAGTTCTTAAAAATTAAACAACAATTGTTCTTAAATTGGTCCTATTTTTTTAGCAATTTTAAGCCTCGTTGTTCTTGTAAAATTGTTTCATCAAAGCTCAATGTAAAGTAGATTTCAGATTAGCTTCAATCTCTACTTCTTGTTTTCCCATGCAGTTCAAATTCTAGGCGAAATTTTCGACTTAAAGTCGTCTTGTTTGTTTTTTTTACACAATGGACCTTTTCAAAAAATTGTGGCTTTTTACTTTGAATAATTGATCTCTTGACTTCTGGTTCTTTTTATTGACTTTCCAACCATTGTGGAAACGATGAGCAGGTTATCCTGGATTACTTTGAAACGAATTATATAGGAGAACAACGCCGTGGGAGACGACTTCGACCTAGTCTGGAGATCCATACTCTCTATTCAAACTTACACCACATAAGCAAAAGTCCCATCAGAAGCTACTCATTGAGAGTATGGTATTTTTGACCCAGTTTGAATTTGTTTACATTTGCTTTGAATTTCGTGCCAAAAAAGCCGTTGATAAGGTTGGCCAATCAGGTTCACGCACTTCCAATCAAAACAATAATATCACGTGATTTCAACAATTGTTTGACAGCCAATAGAATTCTGCGACCAGATTTGGCATCTACAAAAATACCCGGCTACTCTGTTATTTCTATGTTTTTATTCGTTTTAACTAAATGCTATACTCCAAAATCACACGAACAGAGTAGACGGGTCTCCCAGCTAACTTCGACCTAGGTTCGCCCATGCTATGTGGAACGTTCATGGCCGTGTGGAAAACAACCTTCCGCGAACGAATAACCATCTGGAGGGTTGGCATAATTGATTCATCGCATTTCTTTCAATACGTCATGCTGATATTTGGAAATTTATTCAAGCACTCAAGCAAGATTCAGCTCTTCACGACCACACACGAGCTCAAGTGTTGATTGGCGCAAATCCACCCCGCCAACACTTGGCATACAGACGTATAAATGAACGGTTACAAACTCTTGTTGAGAATTACAACAACAACGATAAGTTGAACTTTCTCCGTGGTATTGCTTATAACCTTGCTTTTTAAAGGCGTGCATGTTTGTTTTATTCTTTTGTTTTTTAGTGATAACCGATAACTTTCACACAAATGTAAATAGTCTTTTGTTACATATTTTACGGGAAACAAAAAGTTTGTTAATTATTCATCTACGTATTATTAAAAAATAAAAGGAAAAAATTAACGTAAACTAAACAAAAAAGAAACACGTAAACATTTTTTTTTAATCAAATAAATATTTCCCTGCCGTTTTTGAATTAAAATTCTCTTTCCAGTATAATCGTGAAGCGACGCTCGCAAGTTCGTTACGGTGAGAATTTACACAAAAAACTAACTACATTTTGAAAAAACATGAGATTTCTCCTGTCAGTTCTTCATTAGTCGGGGAATTGTCCGTTCGGGGAATCGTCCGTTCGGGGAATAGTCTGTCGGGGAATCGTCCGTTCGGGGAAATGTCCGTTCGGGGAGTTGTCCGGTCGGGGAATTGTCCGGTCGGGGAGTTGTCTGTCGGGGAATTTTCCGGATACCTTTGCCGCCTACTTTTTTTTGATCTCGCGTTCCGAAAACAATTATTATTATTATTATTGTTATTATTGTTATTATAATTCAACAAAGTTCTAGGCGCACGAGGGCCTCTGGAACTGATCGTGATTATACGTATTTTACAATTGTCTTGTGTTGAATCTTTTCGGGTGTTTACTTCATGCAGTGTTGAGTCTTTCTTTGAAGACTTTGACTGTCTTTGCCTCAGCGACATCTTTTGGCAAATTATTCCAGGTTGGTATAGTTCGATAAAAGAAGGAATTCGTTTGTACACCACGGATTCCATCGCTTCCAAAGTTTGGAATCGTCTCAAAGTTGTGCCTTCTGTTTGGTCGCGTTCGACGGGCTATCTTGTTTGGGATGGTATCTTTTTCGTAATATTTGATGTGCTTGTAAAGTTGGACCATGTCACAAAAGTGTTTTCTAAACTCGAGCGTAGGAAGATCTAATTCACGCAATCGTTCTTCATAAGACATATTACGACATTTTTGAACAAGTTTTGTTGCCCGTCTTTGTACTCCTTCAATCAGATTTACGTGTTTACGTAGAAACGGAGACCATACTGACTGAGCGTACTCCAGATGCGGGCGAACAAACGTACAATACAATGTTTTAAATGTACTTGTACTCATGTTTACAAATCCTCGATTGATTATGCCAAGTATCGCGTTTGCTTTTTTGACTTGCTTTGCAAAGTGTTCTTCAAATGTAAGTTCTGAGTCAATGAGGATTCCAAGATCTTTTTCTTCAAAGACGTTTTCCAATTGGCGTCCATCTAGGGAATATGGATGAGGATGTTCGATGTTTCCAAACTTTCCTAGCGTCAGAACGTGACACTTTTCAGGATGGAATAGTAATAGCCAGTCTTTCGACCATTCTACAAGTGTGTCTGTATCATTCTGAAGGGAAACAGAGTCTTCGATGCAGTTGACTTCTTTGAAGATTTTGGTATCATCAGCAAACAGTAGGATCAATGAGATGACCTTTTCAGGAAGATCATTGATGTAGAGCACGAACAGTATTGGTCCCAGTACACTACCCTGTGGAATACCACTCACTACAGGGTCTGTAGTCGAGAAGGACTGGTTCACTTTTACTGATTGTGTTCAACCTGTTAGAAATGACGTTATCCATTTTAAGATTGAACCGTTGATGCCATATGCTGCCATATGCAGTTTCTTGCATAGTCGACGGTGGGGTACAGTGTCGAAAGCCTTAGCAAAATTGAAGTAGATACTATCAACAACGTTTCCTTTAGAGATGCTCTCATAACATTTATCCAGATAGTACAAAAGCAGTGTCACGGTTGAACGGTTGTTGATGAAGCCATATTGTTTGTTCGATAAAAGATTATGATCAGAAAGGTGCTTCATGATGTGTTTCCTCAGTATTGATTCCATTAATTTGCACACTACCGATGTCAAACTAACAGGTCGATAATTGACTGCCAAATTCTGAGGTCCCTCGTTTTTGTAGATAGGTGTGACATGTGCCACCTTCCAATCTTGTGGTAATGAGCCTTCAACTAAAGATTTGTTCATGATTACAGCCAAGGGTAGAGACAGATAGTCAGATAATTCTGCTAGTATCCTAGGGTGTATTTCGTCTGGACCGAATTACTTATTATGGTTGAGCTCTTTCAATTGATTCTGTACCATCTCCTCAGAGATATGAATATCTCCGATGGATGAATCAGTTCTCTTTTCAAATGCAGGAAGCTCACCTACTGCTTCTTTTATGAATACACTGCAGAACTGTCGTTGAAGTATATTGGCTTTTTCGTGATCTTCATGCTATAACGAGGTTTTGACATTTGGTGATTCAAGTAGTGATGAAACTGTACTAGAAGATTTGACCTTGTTACGCACATGTGACCAGAAGATCTTCGGTTTGGTACTTGCGTTATCACAAATTCTTTGTTCGTAGTTCATGTGAGCTTGTCTCGTCAATTTGTTCACTCTGTTTCTTACAGGGGTGTATTTTGCTCGATTGTATTCTTTTTCTTCGGGCGATGATTTCATCCATTTCAGATGGAGGCGTCTCTTCTCTGCTATTTCTTTCCGAAGTTGAACTCCAATAGGTATTTTACCTTTCTTCTTCCAGTTTTGACCACCAATGATCTTTATGGGTACAAATCTTCTTTCGGAAAAGCTGCCAAAGCTCCTCGGTTGACTTAGAATTAGCCATCTCGGGGAATTGCTTGTACCAATCATCAGAGTTTAGATCTTGTTTCATTGCTTCAAAGTCTGCGTCCTCGTACTTGTATCTTTCTGATTTAGGTTTCAATACAGCATCACATTTGATAGTGAAGGTCAAGCAACTATGATCGCTTAAACACAAAGGACTGAGATACTCTAGACATAGAGCTTGGTTAGTTTCACCTGTTAGAATGAGATGGGTCGTCAGTTCCACGGCATCTGGTTGGTTCGTTTAGTGGAGGTGGAGAAAGGAGTCGCGAAGGGCATCAAGAAATTTTTCTTCTTTACTTTCCTCGAGATGTGGCGTCGTCCAATTTTTCCAATTGATTGTTGGGAAGTTAAAGTCCCCGACAAAGCATTTATGAGAGTATTTGTTGTTTGATGCGATATCTTTGATTAGATGATTCAACTTGTTGTTATTTTCAGCTGACGTGTCATTGTTCGTAAGGGAGCGATAGATACAGGAGAAGACCAGGAGATCGTTTCCGAATAGACGAATTTCGATTGTGGATGCTTTATTGAAATTGACTTGGTTCATTGATTGGTTATTAATTAAAATGCTAGATCCTATCCATCGGCACAACATTTAAAATTCTTTTGTGCTGGAGAAAGCTTAAAGCGGCTTAAAGTTGCCTATCTAGCTTTTTGGGCTTTACAGATCTGTGGTTGAAAGGCGATCATCTGGGGATAGACGCTTGCATGCCAGTCAGTCAATCAGACTGGAACGACATCACGCAGGGAACGTGAGAGTAGGAGTTAGATAAGGGTAGGGAGAAAATTTGTTGGTGGACCCTTTCACCAACTGTGACTCTTTCAAACCCCACCTTGGAATTTTGTCGTCGAATAACGAACAGGTTTAAGACATTCTAACGAACAGATTTAGGTGAAATTTCCCGGGGGGTTTACTTAGGCAAAATGGATGCGAACCATAAGGCCACCTTTTTTCAGGCCTCAAAAGTCTCTCAGAGGGGTAAAAATTCATAAGTTAGTCTCTAAAAGGGTCCCAAAATCACGAAAAAGGACACGATTTCCAGAAGTTTTGACCAAAATTTGGTGAAAATCAAACCGAAATTTGGAAAAAATCTACCAAAATTTTAGGAAAGTCTCTCAAAGGGTCCCAAAATCATCAAAATTTTGTCTCTCAAAGGGTCGACTTTCGGCTCGGACACCCGTCACCTCGTAAACCTAGTACGTAAGTAAGCTTTTCAACCTCTTTGACTTTAACAACGAATTAGGTTTCTTGATTGTACTTCCTTCTAATCGTTTTAAGCTTATTGGGCTGACCTTCCAGCGCAGCTGGTTTATTTTTATTTTCTTAGTAATTTTATTATAAATAAATTTTCCTTTTCGTAGTTTACCTTTAGTCCTTTTGTCCGAATAACTCAATATTGTTATCTTTATTTTCATTGAGAAATAATTAGAGAGAATAATTATCAAATATCAATTTTGAATTTGACAACACCAAATCTGCTCTGTTATACTGCTTACTAATTTATACCTGTAGGCAAAAAGAGCATTGAATAATTCCTGATATGCCACGGCTAATATACCAGGGTTTTTTTATATTTTGTTTTAGATTTTTGTTTCCAAACTTAATTTTTTTGGTAATTCAATATTATCAAAATAGACAATCTGATTCAAAATTTGTGTTTTCAATTTTATTCAAAAATTTTAATAAAACTTAATAAAGAAATATCTACTTTTGATTTGTTCCATCTGATCAGGGATATGTAATAGCGGAGCTGTGATAACGCACATTTGAAAAAGCCATGTTCCATCTCTGTACCCTGACATTAAAATTTTATATGAAATTTAACTTTTTTAATTAAAAACTCGTGAAATTTCCTCTTAGCCAATGATTCTGCTGCTTTTCATTTATCCTTTACGATTAAAAGCTTTTAATTATCAAGAGAGTCTGTAAAACATTGGCGAAAGACAATTTAAAAAAATGAGAAACATTGTTTTCATTAGTAAAAGCTATGTATAAGAAATTTCTTCTGTAAGATTATAAATAGCACTTTTTTCATTCGAAATACCGCGCTACACCGCGGGGTGCCTCACTTTCTAACTGACATTTTCAGATAGCGAGTCGGTATGTCTGGTGGTTATGGAAAAAATTCCAATTCAATTGAAACAATATTTGTCAAAATATTTACATCTGACATTTTTAAAGAGGAATCATGAAAGCATCTCAATTTCATTACACATGCTGATAAAATTAGATTTCATTTACACGAAAGCTTTTGGGGTATCTTCTGCAAATATTATTTTGATGAAAAGCGGGAACATTATAGCAAAAAATGTGCAGACGTACTGCATGAATACTTTGTCTGCTTCATATTTCTTATAAAAACAGAACACTCAAGGGTACAGAGATGGATTTCTATTATGAACAAACAAAGAAAAGACAAAGAAGCAATCCGCCAAGGAATTCTAGTCCTTCATTCAGCTTCGCTATCACATATCCCTGATGGGTCAATGCAATCAAAAAGACATTTTTCTTCGAATTGCAAATGTTTGTTCATCACAATATGGATGGTCAAAGCCAAAATGTCACTCAAGATCTCGAGACAGATTGCTGTTATAACTTGTTTGAGTGCCATCTTATTCCTTTGAAGTGGAAAAAATAAAAAGATATGTCTACACTATTTTTATGTGACGAATAAGGCACAAAATTTCCAAAAAATGAGAATGGTTTAAGAACAATGCTGAGTCTTGGAATTGCCAAATTTTAAGCAAATTGAGGGTCAAATTATTAAAAATAGGCTATTAAATCTAAAAAACAACAGTTTTGCCTGGTTATATCCTGGTTTTTGGATATAAAGCTCAATGTCCAAAAAATCCAGAACCTCCTTAAAAATATTGGTTCTTATAAAGAAAAGAGTGTAGTTGCGATAATCAGAAGGGGAGGCTTGGACGATGTTTGAATAGGAAGGCTTCTCAAGTGTGTAATATTTCTGTTCCCACTCTTCAAGCTATTTGAGGAAATTATTCTTTTATTGAACGTCCGGAGCCGTAGTGTGTGAATGTTGTCTTATAAAAAATTGTGTAAACAAGAGCCCCATTATGTGTTCCCCTTCAAAAGGAAATAATTGTGTGTTCTGACGAGACAGGGGTATAATTCAGGTCATCCAACGTCTTCTTGTTATCTAGGTAACCCTAGAAACCTTCAGAACACATCTTTTAAGGAGACAGAGGTATAATCAAGAGAATATTGATGTAATCTTGTTGCCTAGTAACCCTAGAAACACTTCTTTCGTGGAGAAAAACAAATATCCTACAAGTTTATCTTGGCAAACTGTTTTTAACACATCAAACCATAAAATAATGATAAGTTTAGGGAGACAAATAGTGCGATTAAGGTTTCCTAGAAATCAGAAGATATCATTTGAATACAAAATTGAAAGATCATAACATATGGTCTCCGAGAAGATAAGAACACATATTTATAAAAAATCTCTCCGCCGGCTGCTCCTGATTTATAATCAATTCGTAAATTTATAAACCCCGCGAAACCCCGCCAATTGCTCAGGTCCAGGAGGACCGAGCCTCTTTGGAAATGTACTCAAACACTTCAGGCGTACAAACTTACTTACTAACTTACTTCTTTGAGGATTATTTCATGACTCGTTGTGAAAAGTTCAATAACCATTTGTCCGCCCTAAGCCTTGAGTATTTTTATTTCTTAGTTTTTGTTTTAGACTTGTTTTACTTCCGGTTTCGAATTCTTTGCGCTCAAAATCGAACTTTCGAATCTTTCTAACTTTAAATTTCGAACGTTCGAATAAAAATATAACATTCAAAAACTTTTTTCCCGAATTGCAATTTTCTGATAACCCCTTTAAAAAACACCTAACTAACATAAACACCCCTGTGTCACAGACCCGCTGAAAAACTTGGCATAAATTTCGTTCCCGGAGGGAAAATACCCCTCTAGTCTCTTCAAAAGGTTTTCCCTTGTAAAGAGCCCAGAGAATCAAAAAAAAAAATTAAACAAACTTTAAACATCACCCGGTTTATTGAGACAGGGATGTGAAATACAGAGGATTTCAAGACTAGAATTTAATAGTAATTAGTTGACTTATGCAATTTCAAAATTCAATAACTATATATTAGGAATATTGTATCATTGCATCATAAATTCTGAAAAATTTAACAAAGTTCTAAAGTATCAAAACTATTAGCGCTGTAAAATCCTGAGATGAAAATAGAGAAAAATCAGATAAAAAAACTGAGATTTAGAAAGAATTCTTCAACGATAGTAAAATCTCTAAATTTTACTGGCTGGATTTTTTCAAAGTTGGGAAATCTAAAGGCTCTTATCTTAAGTTTGCTGGAGACAATTACTTGGCAGTCTTTTACCCTTGAGTTGTTGACAAACAGGAGCAAACTCTTCACATAAAAAGTAAAAAATCTGTGACTTTTTTCTCGGCTGTAGCACATGAATTTAAAACAACAATAAAATGGTTTATAATACAATCAGATGTCAATGTGATATTTCTCTGACCACCGATGCGATGCGTATTCATAAACAATAAACAACAACCACACAGAGTCCACATCATCGAGGGTCGGTCAGGCTCCTTCCACTCCAATCCTCCTTCCACTGAATAAGGGGAGGAATAAATTCTTCCAGGTTAGCCATATCCTAAATCGCAAAATATTTTTGTTCCTAACATTTCAAAAGATAGGAAGAGTCCAGTGATGCTCACTTCAACATACTACCAAGTCCAAAGCAAGATTCAATCTAAACCAAAAGGAATGGTTTTCCCACCATATGTATACAGTTCATTTTTTCTGCTTAGATCCTCTTCTTGCAATGAAGATACAACTCTGTTGAGCCTTGCCTGTTGATGAAAAAATAAAAATTCCATCTTCTTTTTTCTCGTTCCGCAAGTTCAGCTGCTTTCTTCGTTTCTTTTCAACAATCAGCACGACCTCTTTTCAAAACACCAATGTCTTTTTTCAAAGCAACAATGTTACATATTGTTTGTTGTTTTTAAATTTTTTTTCACAGACAGTGTCAATATTCGAATTTGGAAAAGTTCGAAAATCTTTGATCGAGTCAATGCAATGACTTCTTGAAAAATGAGCGTCATTTGTGGTTTTGAACGCTTCTTGAACGCTTCCAGCCCGCGCTGATTTTCCGATCTCTTCTTTAGATTTCCTAATTTAAATCGTAAGGAGATAAAAACAAGGCTTATCTAGTACCGGTAACCACGTGTATTATCTTCGTAGCTTTTAAGAATTGGTATATCTAAACGCATGAGGCGACACTTTTTGAAAAAAAACGAATTTAACCATCCGTAATTCCAGGTCTCTCCGCCGCGATTCTAGGTTTGATCTAAGGAAGGGCGGACGGCTTTCTCAATCATTTCTGCGTTTGAAAGATTGGATATATATAGTAATTTTTCATTTGCACTCCCCAGCGTAGGTGAGATTCAAAGGTACATATACAAGATAGCAAAACTGCTTCGCTCATGTATATTCGCTTCGCAACAAGCCGTATATGTATAAAAGTTGCGAAGCGATCCAGAGCCTCCCTCAATTCGCAAGTTGCAAGCAAAACATTTTAGACACACAAACACTGTATATTCAACAACATTTTTGCAGTTTTCCTTTACATTCGCTCTAGTCTTTCCGAATATCCTATCATTTGCAAATTTTTTATAGTCCCTCTCTATAAAAATGACATCTGTAGTCAGTGTAGTATTATCTCTCATTGATGAAAAATGAAGCTTCAACCGTTCTATTTTTCATTTTCTAAAATAAATAGCAAAAAGTTTAAAGAAAAAACAATATAAGAAGTACTGTAAGATGAAAACACTAACAAACTCAGGGCATTTTGAATTTATAAATAAAACAAACTGTACCCTTATAATCATAAGGTGGTGAGTCCAGTCAAAACACAGATTTGATCTGTAGCGTCACGCTTCACCTTTACAAAAAAGGAGGATATCATAAAATGAACCAAGGAAAATTTCATAATTTTAAAAAAGAGTCATTTTGCACATAACTAATAATGTTAAATAAGGATATAATTTCCAACAAATTGCAAGGAGGGAAAAAAATCTTTTGGGAAACATTTTTGTAATCTGAAAGAATGCCCAAAGGGAAAAAAAACGTATGCGGATGAAAACTTCAAGGCGACAACAAAAGTTTTCCATATGAGACAAAACGTCTAATCGGGATCGGCATGCGTCTTCTAATTTCGACATAGCTGTAGGCTGGTCTTCGAAATAAAAAATCAAACATAAACAAATACATACCAAAGTTATCAATCAATCACTAAATTGTACTCTCCCTATCACGTCATAGATTGTTGAAATGTAAGAAACGTGAAGTGGGTTTTTTCGAAAAGAAAACTTTAACAATGTAGTCACTAAAAAACTAATTATCATGCTTTCAACGAAGATGCCCAAATCACAACAACATTTTGCACGCGAGGAATTTTTTAGTAGACCTTTTTACAGTGAACCGAAAATAATTAAAAGAACCCGGTTTCCTTATGAATTTGAAAAGGGACCTGACACGTGTGCTAGGTGCGGCGCCTAGAAGTTTAACGCAGACTCTTAGCGCCTAGAGCGCATGCTTGCAATAAACAATAAGGACGGGGAAACCAGGTCGACTAAGCGCGCAAATTATTTTTATCACGTGACTTGAAGCGTAATTGCCTAATAAAGTTGTAAAATTTTAATGATGGACACGAGAAAGTTACGAGGAAGTTTGCATGCGTTTCATGTGTTGTGTAAAATTGCTTATAATTTGGCTGCTTTTTTTATAATTGAATGGATTGTAATGTTTACTGAACTTCTAGTTTGATGGATGAACTTGTTTGATAAGAATGAGGACCCTGCCGACGCACCGGACTTAACGAACACCGTACACCCGAAAGTCCGGTTTATAATGATAATTTTTTTTACTACTGGACAATCTCTACACCGGACTTAAGAAAGTCGGATGTCTGGTGTCGGAGAAGGATATTTTTTTCCACTGGACAATCAAAACACCGGACATGACCAGTCCGGTGCGTCCAACGTTTCTTAATGTTTTGTTTCATAAATGTCCGGCGCCCAAAATTCCCTATGCAACACCGGACTGACACCGGACTTATTGCGTCCGGTGTAACGAAAGGTTAGTTTTTGCCACCAGACAAATACACCGGACAGTCCGGTGCATCGGCAGGGTCCTTAAGAATGATACCAAGAATTTCAATCTTGCATGTTCATAACCTGGCAGTTCAAAATATGGCAATAATGGGTATGTTTCTAATGGGGTATCAGAGAACGTCATAGAAACAAATAAGTGTTTCATCACATTTATAACTGGATCATTTTCAGCACTATTTTCATATTGACAAACAAACTTCCGAAAGGCATAAACTGAATACAATGCTTGAATAACAGAATTGAAAAAACACACATTTCGACCAAAATTGGTAAGCCCTGTTGGAAAAATCCTGTCTGGAGAAGCTGACATATTATTAAAATAATCAATTTTGCAGTACATACAGTAACACGGCTAGCAAAAAATATTTAATTTGGTTGAATGGCAAACAAAAGTTGCTTCAATATACGGTATCTTTTAAACAGAAGGGCAAGCAAGGAGGATATACTCGAAGACCAAATGTAAAAAATGAGAAGTAATTTGTAGCACAATAAATTTTAAAATTGACTTCCCTGATCTGAAGACCAACCAAACAATAAACAAGTACAATAACTGCTGTCGATTTGATTGAAATGAAAGTCGAAACCAAAAAAGAACGATGCCAATCAAGGATCGAAGCCAAGAAAAACAGGACAAATTATAGTAAATTGTAATGATGATAACAGAAAGTAATGACTCAATAAAAATTCAAAAAAACAGCCAAGCAACCAATTGCGATTCAGCCAAATTCGGAGGAAAAAAAAGAGAATAACCATTTTGATGATAAACTGAAACCATGACAACGAATCTGTAGAACCAATCAGTGTCAAGATATCTCTATCGCCGTGACGTCAAACAGGATAGGGAGCATAATGGCATCACTTTCGTTTTGATATAAATTCAAATATAATAATTTACTATAACGGAGGTAATTTGTTTTATCATTTCCCGGGATATTCTCCACGCTTGTTATCTCCTAAATATTGACGTCACGGGTCACGGAGGGTTGACTCGTTCTTCGTATCATTCTGACGTATACATCAAATTTAATATGACGGAGGTAATTTGAGTTACTATTTTGCTGAATATCCTTTGTATTTTATCTCCTTTATATTTTGGTATCGCGCAACTCGGAGATTCGAAACGTTTTTCCCATCTCCTGCCTTATAGATGGTTGAAAGAATGGAAAGTTAAAGGTACGCACACACGATAGCAAAACTGCTTCGCTCATGTACATTCGCTTCGCAAAAAGACAAAGAAGCAATCTGCCAAGGAATTTTTGTCCTTCATTCTGATTCGCTATTACATATCCCTGATGGGTCAAAGCAATCGAAAAAGACATTTTTCTTCGAATTGCAAATATTGTTCACCACAATATGGATGGTCAAAGCCAAAATGTCACTCAAGATCTCGAGACATATTGCTGTTATAACTTGTTTGAGTGCCATCTTATTCCTTTTTGAAGTGGACAATGAAATAAAGAGATATGTCTACACTATTTTTATGAGACGAATGAGGCACAAAATTGCCAAAAAATAAAAATGCTCTAAAAACAATGATGAGTCTTGGAATTGCCAAATTTTAAGCAAATTAAGGGTCAAGTTATTAAAAATAGGCTATTAAATTTAAAAAACAACAGTTTTGCCTGGTTTTGCCCTAGAAATAAAACAAGATATATAAAGATCAAAGTTCCAAAAGATTAAGACCAACCGAACCTCCTTAAAAATTATTGGTTCTTATAAAGAAAAGAGTGTATTTGTGAAACGAGAAGGGGAGGTTTAATTGGTTTAGTTTTGTCACAGTCACAGTGGGACGATGTTTGAATACGAAGGCCTCTCAAGTTTGTAATATTTCTGTTCCCACTTATCACGCTATTTGTGGAACTTATTCTTTTTTTGGGACGCTTTAAGTCTGCTGCAATAGTGTACCACGGTGAATCTTAGAAACAAATTTGCACAAATTTATACGTTCATACGCTATGCAGCTCCAAACTAGTTTGCGTTAGCTCTTGCACGTTAAAAACTTTCAATATATAAAAAGAAGGTTACAACTTTTACGGTTTTTAAATAATAACGAAATGAACTATGGGATTGAGACTCATACAAATTTAAGGTGAAATGATTATAACGTATGCGACGCGGCGCGCTATTGGAATGAAATTAATGAATCGAATATATTAATACGTGAAATATATTAAGCAGATATTCAATAGGTAAAAGTTGGTTTTTAAAAGATATATTACCCTGAGGTGATGTATTGAATATACATCACAAAACAAATCCAATAACCAATGAAAACCTATTAGATATATGTTCTAGGACAAAAACAAAATATGATTTATGTTAATAGTCAAACGATTCACAAAAATACTCGAATGTTTTGAACGTTCTAATATTTTTCTTTTTTAATGATTTTTTTCAATTACTTTAAGTTATAAAATTTGTACATGAAAACAAAGCATTAATTACGTCAATAGCTGGGTTCATATAAAACACTCCCATAATCGAACGTTCGAATGTTTTTTTTTTTTATTATTTTTTAATTACTTTGAGTCATAAAAATTTGTTAATGAAATTGACAATAGATTTATTTAAATAAATTTCTTTGATAAACAACAAGAGTGACACAAATGATTAAACTTTGAAGCCTAAATCAAAAAAAATTCTACCATGGTATATCAGGAATTATTCAATGGCTGTTTTTACCTAAAGGTATATAATAATTGATAATATGTATTAATATGAAAAAGAAATAAAGATCTAAAATAGCGTGCCGACAGCACTTCAAGAAATGTAAGATTAAAAATAATTAAAACACTTACAAAATTTACTTAATATAAACAATTATTTTATCCTCACCTTTGCAGTACCTGGTGTCTACAAACATGGATATGTAAAATTTAAATTGACCTTTAATTTTCTTACAAAATACAATTTCTACTCCTAAGTTTTCACTAAGAGTTGCTCACATTGAAATGAAACTTAAGTATAAGGTGTTATTATTTTGAAGCACATTTCTTTTTCGAATGTCGACACTGAGATATCTTCTGCAAAAGGTACCATGGGAAAAAAGTTAAATGATAGTCGGATTAGTGTTGATTATAATATACATAAACGTTCGTCAAATAATTACTAAAATAATTAGATAAGGAAGTATTTGTCGGAAAATTAGAAAAATTCAGTAACCCATGCTTAGTAAGGAGGTACACATTTTTATGAGAAGTAACTTGATAAATGATAAAGATTTGTACATTTCTAACCTGATTAAGTTGAAATTTTAAACTTTGATTCGATAATAAATTGATATAAAAAGCATCTTAAAAGATCTAATAGTTATCCTCTTTTGCAAAACCCTAGTCGAACATCCGTTTTCTATTTTAGCTTCGAAAGATTTGCCTTTCAAATTTCTTTTTAGGTTAGCCCATGCCAATTAGCATTAAAATGCGAAAGCAATTCTTTGTCTTAAAGTTTGTTTCTTTTTTGAAGTAGTCACTTTATGCTCCAAACACCCCTGTCTCACAGCCCCATTGGAACTTTCTTCCTCAGTGGGGATAGAAATTTTTTCCAAATTTTCCAGTGGGCATGGGGTCCCAGTAGGTCTGTGACACAGGGGTGTTTCAGATAGAATTAACGAAGGGATAATGACTTTTTGTTGAGTTAGAGAAATGAGAAAGTTCCAAAAGGCTATATTTTAAAAACTTTCAGTTATTTTTCCATGAATTGTTTTTAAATTGACTCGAAATGAGTCCTGAAATACTTTCAAACCCTCAAAATTCAAAAATTTTCTCCGTTACCCAACCATAGTGGGCAACGTCAATATTTGGCCATGGTCTAACCCCAAAATTTATATTGCATCTCACTATATATACATTTACCCCTATTTTAAAATATCACATTCTTTTTTATAAGAATATACTTTATAAAAACATGCAAAAAAATTAAGAATATTCTAAGAATAACATCATTGTGGAATTTGGTAACTGAACCTAAGAATACCAATTTCTAGAGAATTTTATCTGTAAATTCTAAATTATCCCCCAGCAATGCTAAAAGATTTCACAAATATGCAGTAAGAATACAGTAAGAATATTTCAATATGATTCTCCCCAAAAAGTTAACAATATCCATCATGAATTGAAAAAACACAATTCTTATATAAAAAAAGCGTCTATCACGAACCACTACTATTTACACTGTGAAGTCAGAGAGTAGAACACCCCTGTCTCACTGACCGGGTGGAACTTTTTCTCACAGTATGGGGATAAATTTTTTTATCAAAATCTCAATCGGAATAGATATTCTACTGTTACAAGCCTAAAACATGTAATAGAGATGGATTTGGAGTGCAACTCTTTCCATCAAATTCTCGGCAAGTTTCCCAGTAGTATGGATTTCCACCGGGTCTGTGGCACAGGCGTTTAGTAAAGAAGAATTTAGTAAAATTTATGAAAATGTTTCTGGTAGTATTACTTAGAATAAACGTCCCAGATCTTTATTAGTTTTTTTTGGATTTTAGGAGGGGCTCTGATAACGGTATTTGGTTTGTATCACTTTCGCTGTCTTCCTCTATGTCAATACGACTTTGATTCTGGTTTCCGTTAGTTCCTTCTTCAGCAACATATTTGTATTTGCACATCTTCCGGAACATAGTCCAAAAATGAACAACTACGTGCCCTGTAAACGCCATTCCCATAGGTGAACCAACCACGCGTAACAATTTCATAATCATAGCTAGATTTGCTTCTTCTGCCAAATCTGCGATGTGATGTGTATATTCAGAAATGATAAGATTGCAAAGAATGGCCAGGGTGCAACAAAGTATAAATGGGATTAAAAAATGTGGGGCTAGATTTTTCTTGAATAATTCACTTTTGGTATAAGTCATGTTAACTGTGACGAATGAAACAATTTGAGTTACGAAAGCAATTATGAAAAATCCCGTTTTTACATCTGCCCATGCTAAGTGTTTAAACATGTTGTCGTCAGCAGCTTTTGAATTTTGTGCCCAAATTGAAATCACTACAATATTGCTAAATTGATATAAACAGCCAACCACGCCCATCATAACCATCAAATAATCAATACCAAATTTTATTTGATTTGCTTTTTTAAAAGCAACTTCCTTTGACGAGTAAATCTTTAATAGAAAGAAGCAGTATATACTTTTAAGTGAAGAAATTCTCATGAAAGAAACTTTAGCAGTTTTTGCGAAATCATTCTGCTAAAAACTTAATGCTCGAGAAAAAAACCCTTCTTGGAAAATCTAGCGTTTGTCTTAAAGAGTACCTCAAAAGAACTTTCAAAAGTGATTTTGGGACATCTTTTGGAAGAATTCAATAGCCTGTGTCAAAATTATTTGATCACGTGGTCAAAAGGTGAGTAAAACCATGAACATATAAACGACTGGACATCCATCTCCTTTGTCTTTTTGTAGAAAAGGCTGCTAGCTTCGTTGCCGCCTCGTTAAAAGCATAAAATGAAACAATAGATTTTGATGATATACCACTTGGGAGTACCTTGCTAACAACGTCAAAACTTCGACAAAAGTCTCTGTTGTTCTACTCTTCTCAAGTCTTTTATCTATATCATAACAAAGATAACAGAGGCAAAATCATCGTCAGCTTGTCAAAACTCCGACTAATATTTCTAAATTTTGACTTAAAAGTGTCTAATAATTTTAGAGAGTGTCGCATTCTAATTTCGATATTCTTATGACACAGGCTCTAAACTTTGGCAAGCTATTTTTTTCAAGTCATAAAAAAAGTTATTGGAGTGACAAAAGGGATTCAAAAGTATACACGCAGTTGAAATTCTGCATTTTAGAGTTGAAAATGTTGATAAAATATATTACAAACTTGTGAAAAAATCCGAAAATAATTTTTTTGTACATTAGGAGTAATGTTCAAGCTCTATCAATCCTTTTACCTAAATAATTCAAAGAAATAAAATTATGACGGAATATTGTCGGATTTTTCATACCAATTTTGAAATACAGGCGGCAACGAAGCTCGCTTCAAAGAGACAATAAAAGATAGATGTCCAGTCGTTTATATGTTCATGGTAAAACGAACCAGTTAATCTACAGCTTGACTCATTCTAATTCGAATCTCTATTATTCGAATCTTTCTGTAATTATGTACAGGCTGGAAAGAGGTTTAAATTACTCTCTGCAATTTGAATCTTTCTCCAATTCCATAATAAAGTTTTTGGACCCTTGAAGATCGAATTAGAGAGAGTCAACTGTACTTTGATAGGATAACGATTAGAATTAAACAAAAAGCAAAATGCTTAAAATTGAATTCAAATTACCTTTTTCCATAGGAAACCACTAGCACCTAAAAGTGCAAAAGCTGCTAACATTCCTGTGAGATTTCCCTCAAGGCCGATTTTGATTTTGTCGTGGTAATGCAGAGCATTTATAGTTTGTATAAGTACAATGATCAAACCACAAAAAAAACCAACAACTTTGCATGCTCTCTTCTTATAAGTAAATGTCTTGAAATCTCCTTCTGATGGACAAACAAATTTTATTGGATCCTTTTCAATGCCGTGCAGAGTATTTGGTAAGTCTTTTTTGTCCAATGTTATTGATTTATCGATTTTGGAAGCGTGTTCCAGGAATAAAGTACAAAAGATAAGTCTGTAATCTACAACCAGACTGGTATAGACTCCTGCAAAAAAACCGTGGGCGCGCTTCAATATTTCTTCAACACTTTTTTCATGTTGTCGATCATATGTTACTTTCATTGACTCTATCCAGAAGATAAAATTGATCAAGGATATTATTTTGCAGTACCATGATGCACCTCGAAGTCTGTTTGGGTCTGTTTTGACCTTCATACGATTCAATCGATAATGGTAAAAAATGATTTGAACCAATTTCTGCATTATAGCTGATGTGAAAAGCACAATATCCTTCCATTCTCCTTCTTTGCTGGCGGCAACAATGTAAACAATCTCCATCCCACAAACAGTGAAAGTTATTAAGCGCAATGGTAATATATATGAACTGTTCTCTTTAGTTTCAGGCAGTTCTGGTAAAGACAAGAAGGTTACAATTTTTCTTGTAATACAGCAACAATTTAAGCACGAAAGTATGCTGCTCTTTATGCTTTTCATACAGGAACAGCATTCTTTACAGCTTAAACAACCTTCTGAGTTATTTTCTTCATTCTCCGTTGGTTCCGGCAATTCGTCAAAATTTTCTTCATTCTCCGTTGGTTCCGGTTCCTCAAAATATGACCAATGTCCGATAATTGTGAAAATTATTGATACTGATAGTAGAATAATGATACAAGTAAAGTAAACATCATCACTTTGATAGAGTATGGTTCCCCAGAATGATGTTAAACCGATCGAAATGAAGATTATTCCGGTACGTTGAAGATTCAAACATGAAATTTTCTCGATACGACAGTAACAACAAGCAATAACCATTAGGATACCTATCATAACTAAAGAGATAGATGAAAAGATAGTTGCTAGCTTCTCATTCACGCTTGTATCAAACGGAAAAGCCGTTGTATTAGTAGCCTTGGTAGGATTCATCATGTAGTTGTCTTTTTGCTTTGCTAAACACCCTGGTATAGATTTATTGCTTTTAAACGCAAGGCCTATTTATATACTTTTTTTCAAAGTCTCTTTCTAAGAAATACTTGATTGGGCATGTTCGATGGGCAATGTCAGTTTATAACTCTTCTGGCATCAGGCAGGAATAAATTTTGTTATTGATATCACTGACGTCATTTCATTTTTGTAGACAACGAAAAAATTTGACCTTTATCGTTGGAGAAAAAGGAAAGAAAGGATTTCTGAACATTTTGTTTCTTAGTATTTGTTTTGACAAGAATCAGGCACGAATTTCAAGTTTCGTTTTCAAGTTTCACGCATAGTGAATACTCGGGAGAGGGGGTGGGGATACTCGATTCAAAGACGAAGATTAGGCCGTCGAAATCGGACCCTTACATTAAAATGGTTTTCTAAGGTCATGTTTCAAACCTAAGAAAGAAAAATTAAAATAAAATAGCCGCATTCTTTTTCACCGTTCAACAAAACTAAGAAAGAATATGGTCGAGTATCTATCGGTCATAGTGCCGAACCTTAGCATCCGTAATATTTTTTTCTAGGACTGAAATATATCAATTTTTTTCGAAAGTTGAATGCATTTGATATTATTTTTGCGAGAGTGTCCGCTGTTAAGATCTGGGAAAAAGTTTTATTGGAAAAAAGATAGACGTTATACCAAAGCTTTATTTCATAATCAGCGGAAGTGATAAATCTCATAAAATGAAATTCTGAAAAGGTATACTCCTGGGAGGTACTATGTTTGAGAGGGGACGGGTATGTTTGAGCCAAAAATCGAAAATCGACCCTTAGAGAGAGGAAATATTGACGTTTTGGGACCCTTAGAGAAGCTTTTCTCTAAATTTTTGTCGATTTTCACTCAAATTTTACCAAAATTTTTGAAAATCACGACCCTTTGACGTTTGAGAGAGGAGATTTAGCAAAAACTTTGCAGTTTTCAATTTAGTAATAAAAGCTCAAAATTATATTTGAAAAAATCTATAAATAAGCGTATAAAATGCGTTTGTTGTAGACAGTGAAAAATATTATTGAAATGGTGGAGTAGTGAGAAAAGGAAACGCAAAGATGATGATGGTGCTGAAAACTGACATAAAGTCAAAGAACCCCCTTCCCCACTGGACGGTACGGGTATTTGCCTTTGAACCTTCAGAGTCCCTCTAAGGGTCCTATAAACCACAATATCTAAAAAGGCCCAAATTTTAGAAGTAGATTCCAAGCAATGGTCCCAAAATTCACAAAGTTCACAACATATTTCAGCTTTTAGATTTTAGACCCTAAAATTTCCAATTTTCAAAAATAGGTAATAATTTTATATAAGAACATAAGACTTTTGGTGGCCAAATGTAAAGGATAAGTTAAGAACATTTTAAAGGCTTTGCAGACCCTAAAACACCTAATTTCTTAAGAAAATGGACAAAAATACTCACACGGAAATGGTGAAAATAAGAGAACATGTTAAGAAAATTTAGCCTTGAACTCAAAAAGTCGTCCGAAGGCTTCAAAGATTTTGGATGTTCTTATAAAAAATTGGCCAAAATATAATGCTTTTTTACCATCCCCACTGAATTTTCTGACTTGAAAACAAAAGAATTGAAACCCCCATTCATAAAAAATATGAGAATATCAATCCCCATCGAATTTCAGTCCGTTATTGTTATCCCCACTGTCTGAAAAAATCCTACTGGATGGTGAAGGATGCATACAACTTCTCAAAAAATACCGGTAAAAGGCTGAAAATAAAAACCCCCTCAGAGCATTTTAAGATTTAAAACCTAGAAAGTTAAGAAAATCCAGAGCCTTTGAAGTTCTTATAAATAAACGCATATCAGATATGTATGAATAGACTATGAATAAATTGCTCCCCTTATTAATTAATCAAACATTATAAAAGACAAAATAACCAGCTCCTAGATACAATGTATGGCTTTTTTCATATCAATGTTTGAATTTCTAATATGATTCACTCGTAACTTAGAGTAACAGAAAGTGAAAAAAGAACACTTTGTGGCTTAAGACATTGCAATTGCGAAGAAGAATCGAAGAATCTACAACATTCTTTTTTCTTATCAAAGATATTTTTGTTTTTTTATAACGTAGAAATTAGGTGGGCCTTATATGCTGCTAACAAAGCAGAGTGAACAAAAAATCTCTCATAATTTGTGCTCGTACAGCGCTGGATAAGAGAGATTGGTTTGCTTCATTGGTTAAAAAATACACGTTTTTTTTTTATAAGAACGTCAAAAATTTTCGAGGCCTTCGGATGTTCTTAGTTTTTTGGATTTGAAGCCTAAAAATGTTCTTAAAATGTTCTTATTTTGAGCATTTTTTGAGCATTTTGATGTAATTTCTTAAGAAATTGCATGTTTTTAAGTCTCCAAAGCCTTAGTATGTTCTTAGAATGTTCTTAAATTTTTGGGCCTCGAAGCCTTATGTTCTTATATAGTTTGTTCTTATAAAAAAAAAACGTGTATGCTGTGTAAGCACCTAAGCAAATGGAAGGGGGTACTATGAAATGGCGTCCTTTAAAATCATTTCAAATCATTGATGTTCAAATGTTGTATTTAGTTAGATACTTAACATAGACATCTATTGAAGAGATTAGATATTTAATCACGAGTTCTTCTTGAAAAATGGGTTCCATTGTTTCGAGTAATAAGAAGAAACCCCAGTCAGCACTTTTAAACCCTGGAGAAAGTCTTTCTGACAGGAGATTTACCAACACTGGACCTTCCACCAACAATCATCAACAAACAGGCGAAGAATTGACAGCTCCTGCTAATCAACCGGTACGCGTTTTTTTCGGAGAACATCCAAAATTTTTGAAGCCTTGTAACTGTTTTGAGTTTTAAGAGTTTTAAAGCTAGAAATGTTCTTAACTACATTTTATTTTTACTCTTTTGTGAGTTTCTTTTGTCCATTTATTTAAAGGAATTGGTTGTTTTAGAATCCACAAAGCCTTAAAATGTTCTCAACTTGTTCTTATTTCCCCCATTTTATGTATTTTTGTCCATTTTTCTAAGAAATTGGCGTTTTTAGAATCTGCAGAGCCTTTGGTGTGATAGCGATATATTTCAAAAGAAACATACATGTCGACCCTTGAAGCTTGAGGGGACTGGAATCTGGTTGGACGGGATTTTTTAACAAACTTGTTCCGAGTTGTCTGTGGGTCGTAAAAATGAATATGCTTATATATTTGCACCATTTCACTGAAAAGCCTTCTGAACTCAAGAGATGAGTCTTTTTAAACGTTCTTCGTAGAACCTAGAGGGGACTAGTAAGTAAGTCTGCGACCCGGGGGGGGGGTACTTAGGCAAATGGAAGGTACGGTATGTGCCGCCCTTAAGGGTACCTTCTTTGGACTTCCAAAGTCCCGCTAAGGGTTGTAAAAATCAAAAAATCAAATTTCAGTCCCACTAAAAGTCGGAAAATAGGAAAATTTCAACTTTTTACCCCCTAAAAGATCGAAATTTGGTCAAAATTGGTCGTCCCGCTAAGGATCGTAAAATTCCCATTTCGGAAATCTTTTGTTGTTTTTACTCCATAGACCCAGAATTTACAATCTTTCTTAAGCAGCTCACAAACCCACTCTACTCATGCTTTAATGGTCAACAAGTGCAAAAGAAAATCTAGTTAATTTAACCCTACACGTTTCCTAGGTAGAAGAAATCTCATTGGACGAATGGTTATCTCAAAATTTGATTCACCACGAAGCAATGAGAGAGAAAGTAAAAGAACGTCAAGTTGGAACTTGGATTGAAATCCGACTTTTCATTTCGTCCACTTTCATTGATACACATTCTGAAAGAGATATCTTGGTATGTAAACAAACTAATTTGAACAAATATGAAAATCTTGATCATATCTTAACGCTTCTCATACTAGGCTTTTTTCAGATGTTCAGAACCAGGTTCAGGTTTTAGGTTCAGGTTCAGGTTTTTTCCTATGCAACCTATTTTCCTATACAACCAATCAACTTTTAATTTAACACCCTCTTCTCATGACCCTGTAGGATTTTTTCAGCCAGTGGGGGTAAAAATAACGAATTGAAACTCGATGGGGATTGATATTCCCATAATTTTTATGACCGGGGATTTAATTTCTTTTGTTTTTAAGTCAGTAAATTCAGTGGGGATGGAAAAATAGCATAATATTTTGCAGTGACGATTGGGTTTATTTTAGTTTATTCAGTGGAGCAAAACAATTGGAGAATAATTTTTAATTTTTTTTCAGTAAGAAGGGTTCCCAGTGGTTTTGTGAGAAGGGGATGTAATCTAGTTGGTATATTTGAATGAAATTTGGCTCTCAAGATCCTCGTCATGGAAGCTTTAGCACATTTATCGATAAGAAACATTGATTTAATTTTGAACGAGCTAAATGAAAGTTTACACCTCCACGATTTCAGGAGCTATTAACATTATTATTCCAAACGAAAAAAAAACCCACCTCTTCTAGTACGAATCATTTGTTAGTTTTTTTAAGACATATAAACACTAGGACCACTTCATCAAATTAATGAGGTATAGGTATATGATATAATATACTCACAATAGAATCGGTACACCCGCTTTGGGCTATGCGTTCTTAGTTACCCTGAGTATCCAATAATAGAAATTTTAGTCGCGCATGTGTCAATGTAATCACTGTAGAAAATATCAAAGATGAAGAGCAAATATTACCACATTAATGTCTAGCAGACTGTATCAGTATGCAATTTACTATTTAAGAATTCCCCAGAAACCTCCAAGTGTAAGTGAAATGAGTTTCTTTCAAAAGAAATATTTTACATTATCCCCAAATGTATAATAGTAATTACTAAACTTTTAATTATGGAAATGTCACTTTAATTGAATCGATATAATAGACAGACTTTATGTTATGATTCTCTATCATTGATGACATTTTTGAGTTGTGTTTTCAACGACGGGAATGAAAATATCAACTTTGAACTTAATCAAAGATCTTGGATGGTCGTCATGGTTACTTTTCTCTACGTTGATTGCGCGCTGAATAGAATATGGATTGGTCGGCACAGCGTCGACATATGATTTCGACCTGTGCTTTTCACGGTAGTTCTTACTCGCAAATCACAAGTTTTACAACTGTTTTCCAAAGGTACAACGTGTTATTCCAAGCATCAATCGAAAATTAACTTCCAAATTCATTCGAGTTATACCAGTTGATCTTCGATGGGGAGTTTTAGCTGACGAGAGCAAAAATTGCGAAGAAATCCAAAAAACTTGTTTGAATCAGATTGATAAATGTCGAGACAATGTCCTGTACATGCCATGGTTTTTAGGACTTCGAACAGATCGATATGGTTGGGTGCAGGATAACTATTTACCAGAAAATGGTTTTGAACAGCCTCAGTAAGTAGAGCATGACCCTTGCTAAAAGAAAATTATTTTTTCTCTTTATTGAGCCTTTGCGAAATCTGATTTATAGTGTTTTCCTTCACCGCTCTTGTTAAACTACAAATTCCCTGTTGGGAATTTACGCATATTGGTAAAAACATAGGCTGCGTTTAGACCAACTGGCATTTGTAATTTGGCATTTGCTCATGAGGGATTCGATTTTAATAGCTTTTCCCTTGTATTTTCTGTCATGGCATTTAAGGAATCGTCTTTTTAGAGTCATTACTGAAAAGGTGATTCGCTCAAGTCCAACTTTGACAGATCAAACAATGAAAAGCATGGAATTTCTCAAAAACTGCAGTCATTAAGACTGAAACTTTTTTGCCGTAGGGCTAGGCTATGGCAAATCTTGCAAATTTTACAATCTATAGAAAGAACTGAATAAAAAACGTGCAAGTACTTTAAAAAATCAAAAATGTCATTTTTTCTCTTTGTTTTGGTTCCTTTGTTTGATTTGAAATGCCAGAAAAGGGGATTCCTTTGCTCAAAATGGCATTTCAAATGCCAACGAAATGCCAACACGCT
>NW_027104183.1:41870-87426 GCF_902728285.1 Clytia hemisphaerica
TGTCATCTTGAATATAGTTCTTATAATTTTAATTTTGGCGAAAAACTATCGTATCCATAAAATACCCCTAAAATATGTCCAAAATCAGTTCAAGTGTTCTATTGGGTAAAGATTCAAAGACATCTAGCAATTAAAAAACTTTTTGTGAAGATAAATAAGAAAAAAATTTCAAAAATTATCTACCAATAATAAACTGACAATCTTGATGTTCTTATAAAGCTCGGAGACAGAGATAGAACAGCAACTAACTGAAAAGACAATACGGTACATATTCTAGCCGCAGCTTTCTTATAGTATGGTAAAAACAAAGGTGGACTCTTTAGAGCAGAGCGTGACATGCACAGAATACCGTGTACATAACCGTTTAGCTTTCTCTGAAATCAACCTGTGAGGAATGACTATAAGAATTATATCGCGCACGTGACGGTGATATCAATTCTACTAATCCACCTTTTTCGAACTGAGCCGCCAATTGCCGCGCGAGATTTTTTTGTCCGTTTTATCCCACTAAAACCCTTCAAGTTCTTTTTTCTCACCTATAGACAATAGAAAAATGTGTCAAAATAGAAAAAAGGATTGGATCGAGTTTAGGGGGATGATTAAATAATTAAGTGACACGCGCCTGATCGCGCGACTACGGTCAAAAAGGTGTATTGTTTGTTCAGAGTAAACAAGGGATGGCGCATATGTTTGTTTCTGATACGATAATATCATGTCCATCATAAAATCACCACTACCAAAGCCGCTCGTTGAATCTCTAGATGTAAATGGAGTCGATATTTTATGCGGATGATAATTTAGGACTTTTAAATAGTCTTTCGATTACTTTCTTGAGGTCCACGGTCATCTGACTCTCTCAACTTCAGCAATGTCTAAGTCATTTACAACACTTCTTGATTTTGATTTTCAGATTATACGACTGGATTGAAAGATTTGACAGTTACGGCAAAAAAGTCAGCATCACATCTTTAGAAGCTATTCAAGCTTCACAGTCTGGCAAAATCAAACGCGAATCGCCCACTGTTTTTTTCTACAAAAGAAATATGATGGATTTACCTAATGAGCCAAAAGGTGAGTTTGATGGAAATATAATACATTTGCACTCTTATGTTTTCAGTTAAATAATGTCGTTAAATTTAGTTGCTTTTATCAAGTGGCTTAAAGGTTTTCTACGGGAATGAAAGGAGCTTATTTTAGGAAGCCTCTTCATGCTGAGTCAGACAAATTAAAGCTACTTTTTTACGCAACGATATCCTGCAAACTAGTGAAAGCATCGAAAGTTGTTTCGAGATGTGACCTCACATTCTATTGGTTTTGTAAACAAAAAAATAGCAAAGTTGATTTCGAGCAAATGAATGTTTTGATTATAAGATAGAAAACGTTCTATTTGTTATAAACATAAAAACATTCGAAAGTATCAGTAAAAATCTCTTTGTTTGAGAAATGTTGTTTTTCTCATTGTATTTTCATTTTTTCAAAATCCTTTTCTAATCTTGGCGCACTTGTTTTTACTACATCAGCGTCATCATACCTTTCAATCAAAACAAAACCTTTAAGTGATTTTAACATCTATTGTGTACATGATATTAAAGATACGGTGAATCAATATCATATCCCTTATTGCAAACTTATTTAGACCCCCTGCTCATCCGTAAAATGTGCCAAAGAAATCGTCTTCCCCAGTGAGAATATTTTCCACAAATGTTATCCCCAACGCTTTTATCCTCGTCACCACTGTAAAAACATCGAATTTTACGAGTTATAAATGTCACGTTTTTTTTTTATAAGGAACCTTAACTTTGCTCTGAGCCTGGAGTTCCTTATTTTTACAGAGAATTTCAGCCTCAAAGTTCCTTATCGAGTTCCTTATTTACATAGCTGCTAAGTTTGGATAACCATCTCTTACTGTTCCTTAAAACTTGTTTTCTTATTCTCAGCCTGAGCAGTTCCTAAACAATTCCTTATTTTTTTGGACCATTTTCAGCCTCGAGTTCCTTATAAACGTGTTCCTTATATAAAAAAAAACGTGTAATAAATCTTCCACTTAAGGGCTTACATACACTACACAATATATTGTCAGGCAATATATTGATAGCATATTGCTGAATGCCGGCAATATTTTGAAAAGGTATTGTCAGCTTGATTTGCAATATTCCAACAATATAGGGGAATTGTTTACAGAAAGAAAATTCATTTTTATTACGCACGGAGCGAGCGTAAGCGAGCGGAGTGCGACTCTTTTGGCAAACGCATGCGCGTAAGCAAAATTTACAAAATTTCAATGATATGCGGGTACTAAAAATGGAAATTCAGTCTTTTTTTTCACCTTTTTTTTCGTCTAGCCGCTATTCCACCATGTTTAGCCTCTGGAATGTTTCAGCTTTGAAAATTTCGTGAAAATCAATCGTAAAAGGGGTTACGCACGGAGAACGAGTCTCGTGTTCGCAAAGCGAAAGGGATTCTATAGACGCCGGGTAGACGCCCCCGACGCCCCAAGCCCACTAGTTATGTAAGAAGAGGTGGTAGAGGCTATCAATCCGCTGCTCAAAAGAATATCGTACTTTTTTTCCAAAAATCAAAAATCCCAATGAAATTCCGAAAATCTAAAATTTCATAAATCTAAATTAAAAACGGATCAAAACTCGAAATAATGCGAATACTGTGATGATGACATAAATCTATTTACAGAAAGTTACAGGAAGCAACAAGTCCCGAGTTAAAAAAGGGAAAATAACTCGGATAGTTAAAGGAGGCACAATTTCCCGAGTTAGAGAATCAAAAATAACTCGGAAAGCTAAAGGAAGTAAAAATTCACGAGTTACAAAATGAAAAATAACTCGGACAGTTAAAGGATCCAAAAATTCCAAAGTCAAAAAACGAAAAATAAAGTTAAAGGGAGCAAAATAAACCTATTTATGAAATGAAAAATCACGTTATAACTCGGAAATTCCGGGTCTCTAAAATTTCGAATGTTTTTGTTCGAAAATCTTGTTAGATTCGAACGTTAGATTCGAACAAAAACATTCCCGCTGAAAATATGCACATCAAAATAAATAAACATTTTTTCAGAGGCTTCAAAATAAATGCAGCAGCTTTTTCAGAGATGTGAAATTATCATTATACGTAGAAAAAGAAGATGTATTGTATTTTTTCGATTGGGAAGAAATTCTTCATCATCGCATTTCTCTATAAGATTGATAACACTTTTTGATGTTTTTGTTTCGATGCATGGATGAGAGAAATTTGCATACTGATTTAAATAGCTATAAATGGTCTGAAACAACATTTTTGCCACAAAAACTAAATGGGGAACTTCTCAACTTTCAACTTTATTGTCAAGCTGTAAACGTGTCGAATTTTCGAAGATGTTGAAGAATTGATGCTGAAAAGTCAAAGACACAGTTTTGTGGAGAATTGGCTGGAAGGAGACACGAGAGACCGTTTACAAAAATCCCTCGTTAATGGTTTAATCAAAGACATCGAATTTCCGTCATTTTGTTATGACAATTTTCTTGACAAGTATTAAAGAATTTCAAGCTTTTATGCATGCATTGTATTGATAAAAAATCTGTTTGGTTTTCACGAACGAAAGTGCCAAAAGCTGAATTTATATGGGTTGTGTCATGTGTGTGTCGAGTAGTTTTGTAATAATTTCTTCATATTTCATCAGATTTAATTTCACTGACTTTTTGGAAAGAATAGAATAAGAGCTCATCAAAAAATAGTTTTTTTTAACGTTTTCCCGTTAGCAATATTTATTCCGAGAGTTCAGTTCTTTTCGACTGTTTTGTTTTGATTTTCTCACACCGCTTACCCGATTGTTAGCCAATTTTTATTTATTATCTCTTTTTTTTTTGATGACGTCATCAGCTGAAAATGGCTAAAGATTCAGCCAAATTTGAAAGTCCTACTCAAGCGTTATAAACTCTTCAATCTCATTCCCCATAAAATTCCCGATAGAATGAGGGGTCAACGACCTTCCAACTCCTTTCCAATCTCACGTTATTGCATTTTTTTGTTTTGATGACGTCATCAACTGAAAATGGCTAAAAATTCAGCCAAATTTGAAAGTCCTTTTCAAGTCTCATAAATCCTCCCATCTCATTCCCCACAGTTCCCCATAAAATTCCCGATAGATTGAGGGGTCAACGACCTCCCAACTCCTCTTCAAGCTCGAGATATCGCATTTTGAAGTTTTTCCCAAACCCGTGACGTCATTGGGTCCCTTTACCCCTAATGTTATCAACGGTCAATTCGCGAATTTTGAAACTTTCGCGGTCAACAGGTACCTTGTGCCCCAAGGGTCCCAAAAAACCAAAAAACGTCAATTTTTTCCAAGGGAAAGTGGGTTTTTAAATTTGCGAAAGATTGACACTGCAACGACTTCATCTCAAAAAACGCTAATTTTCACGAAATTTTCAAAGTTTAAACATTCCAGAGGCTAAACATGTTGGAATAGCGGCTAGACGAAAAAAATCGTGAAAAAAAACTGAATTTCCATTTTTAGTACCCGCATATCTATGGCAGTTTATTTGTAGCAAAATTGTGATTTTACTATTTAACCAAAATTTTACTATTCAACGAAATATTTTACTATTTAGTGCCAACGAAAATATTTTAGTGCCAACGAAAATATTATGGTTCAACCAAATTTTACTATTCAACGAAATATTTTATCATTCAACGAAATATATAACTGTTCAACGAAATATTTCATTATTTAGTGCCAACCAAAATATTATGGTTCAACCAAATTTTACTATTCAACGAAATATTGCTATAGTCAAGATTTGTGCCAACGAAAAAATATTCGTTCAACCAAAATTCGCCAAAATTTCTCCATGGAAGAGTAATAAAACGCAGAACACTGTTTTTCCGGTCCTGGTATTTACACCCAATGATTCGCACATGTCAACACATGAGGAGTTTTATTCATTTCCAAGAATTTGCTCAGTTGGTGTCCTGTGGTTGTGATGGTTTTGAGTTACAAGAGGAAGTGAATTGATGGATTAAAGCAAGATTAATGTTTCATAACTTACTTTATATATCAGTATGTGTGTAAAGCTCTGATTGATTCAAGGTAGGAGAAAATTACTCTAGTCGAGGAGGTTACCATTGCAAAATTAACTGAATTTTTTACAAGAGAAGATCGGTGTGCCTGTAAACTTTCAACATTACATCAGCTTACCCCTTAGGAGTTTTAACCCCTACAGTATGGGCTGGAAACAATCTGTGAAGTTTTTATTCAATTGATCCCTGGAGGAAATCTTTATAGAGCTACGTCAGCAGGTTGCTAATCCTGTCTATTCCTGACCGCTCTACTTAAAACAAACAATCTACCCAAATTTTGGTTTAATAATCTTTTTCTCAACTTCAGTTGAGCTATAATCTGAGAATGTCTGTGTCTGTCTGTCTGTCTGCGTATCTGTCCCAGAGCATTAGGGCAGGCTGTAGGCCTAAAAAATTGTCCGATTTGACTGAAATTAAGTACACTTGTCCATTGTTAGTTTTAGCCCAGGGGATGTCAATCAAATTAACATGATTTTGGGTGGGGGGGGTCTTCAAAATCAAAAAAGACCTAACATAGACCTTTTCGCCTTTGGGTCCGCCATATTGAATTGTATGCAAAAATTATGGTTGCCGAATTGCCGTGGTGAAATTCCCTTAGAAAGTATGCAAAACATATGCAAGTTTACACAAAGATTAAAAAGACAACAAAGCATCTTATAAATAAATATTATAATCATTAGAACAATAAAAGATGGAATTTCTTAATCCAAAAGGAAATATTTACAGAACAACAAAAGCCTTTTAGGAATTTGTTCTTAAAGACATTGCATATTCTGTTTTCCTGCCATTAAAAAATTCCACGAAGACGGAGTACACACATCAAACTTTCAAAACACGCATACTGAAAGCAGTAATTATGACGTCACACTTCATCAATGTTTTGATTTGATCATTTGGCGGCTCCATTCCCAGGAGAATAATTTGCTGTCAGCCGAATAAGGATTGTCTTTTACCTTCGCAGGCAATTTTTCAGTTTGAGTTTATGTCCAATGTTATGGTTTTTTGAAGTGCTTGTTCTAAGAGATGAGTGAATATAATTGTTTTTAGTTTTCAAAAGAAGCAAATTTAATCTTTCTTCTACAAGATTACACTTTAATATAATGCCAATTATGCATGTAAGTTTTTATTTAATACTTTCTTTTTGCATATGTTTTGCATACTTTCTAAGGGAATTTCACCACGGCAATTCGGCAACCATAATTTTTGCATACAATTCAATATGGCGGACGCAAAGGCGAAAAGGTCTATGATAGAGCTCTTCAAACTGAGCAAAAAATGTAATATATCAAAGTTTCAACTTTTCTAGATCAAAAGTTATGGGCGTTTTTGTGGTAAAAAAGTGCTATAATTTTGCATAAATTATGCAGATTGTGGGGAAATTCCCTGTTTTCAATCAAATTTTGACCATAAAATCGTCTACAACTTTTGATCTAAAAAAGTTGAGACTTTGATATAATACATTTTTTTGCTCAGTTTGAAGAGCTCTATCACGTAGTACTGTATAACTCTTTTTTGATTTTGAAGACCCCCCAAAAATCACAAATTTTCAGGGCTTACAATTTTGCCTAAAAACGCAAAAAATCGCAAATTACGCAAAAACTGCGGGTTTTCAAGCTTGGTAACATTCAGATTTGGAATCAGCACCCTCAAATTGAGTAAGAAACATGTCAAAAAGTTGGTCACAGACATTTTGAATTTTTTCTTTATTTTTGAAACAATAACTGGCGACAGCCTACTGGTTTAGCAAGCAAGCAAATTTATTTTCGATTTTATTAATATTATATTAATTGATACAATCGAAATCAATTCATTTAGAATTTTAGATAAATTTCGATTGGCTTTCAATTGTGTTCAGCAATCAATCTCCAATCATTTGATTGATTTCAAAATTTTTTGCTTGATTGTGTTCAATGATCATTATTTTTTGGACCTACCTCCGGGTACCCCGGTGGAGGTCCTTTAAATTAACCCATGTCCGTTCGTCCGTTCGTCCGTTCGTCTGTTGCCAGCTTTTCTCGAGATTGGCTCATTAGTTTTTTCTGATTTTTTGCACAATGATGCAAAATGGCAATGCCGAAAATGTGACGGAGCCCGATTTTCGGGAAAAAAAAATTTTCCGGCCGAAAATGTCGGAAATATCCCGGAAAAACTGTTTTTTTGGCACTTTTTCGAGATTTTATCATTAGTTTTTTCAGATTTTTTGCTCAAAGATGCGTATTAACAATGCCCAAAACATGGCCGAGTTAGATTTTTGAGTAAAAATTTTTTCCGGCCGAAAATGCCGGAAATATGCCGGAAATTGCCGTTTTTCTGGATTTTCATTGGACTTTTTCCTTATAATTGGTTGTTTTTACATTCAAAAACATTATTAATAGCAATGCCATGGCTCCGAATGGGGTTCTAGGTCCCCCCAACAAATTTAGGTCCCCCCTACGATTTAGGTCCACCCACTTTTCAGTAAGGTTCAGGTCCCAGTTGAAATATAAAGGTTCAGGTCCCTGCAAAAATTACTTTCAAGGTTCAGGTCCCAGCAAAAAAAGCTTCTGTCAGTTCTGGTAGTATTATTACTAGTTTTTTTACGTATCAACATGGCACGTCAACCAACTGAGGAAGAGAAGAACGAATTCATGTACATCATAAAAATGCATAAATATTTGGTTACATATCTTGGCAAAATGCTGATTATACAAGCCACGATGATAATAAATTTCAAGAACCTGAACTACCATGGGCCCCGGGTTGGGATTAAAAGTCGGGGGTCCAAATTGAAAATTTAAATAAATGTTGCCCACCATGGTTGGGCAACGAGAAAATTTTGGAATTTTAAGGGTAGAAATCTGCCATTTTAGCCTACATTTTCATAGAATGTAAGAGATAAGTTCAATAGAAAAATCCTTAACTTATTAACCAAAACAATAGTGAGGGGGTATTTTACAGTTTTCTAATTAGCCCCCAGAACTTTAGTGTAGCCCTTCAGCTCCCCCCCACTTTTTTAGGTCCCCCCTGAGTTTAAAAAATGAGACAGCTCCCACCCACTTTTAGGCCAATTTAAGATTTACACCCCCCAAATAAGTGGGGGGGGGGCGGAGCCATGAATGCCCACCATCAAGCATGTTTCATTTTCAATAAAATTGATTTTTGAAGCCGGAACTATTCAAAAATCGCCGGAACAACCTATTTTCGCCGGAAAGACAGTATTTCTTGAATTTCTCGAGCTGTACTTTATATTTTTTTATGAAATTTCGCACACTGATGCAAAATGGCAATACCTAAAATGTGACGGAGCCAGATTTTCGAAAAACATTTTTTTCCGGCCGAAAATGCCGGAAATATGCCGGAAAAACCGGTTTTTGACATTTTCTCGAATTTTCTCTGATTTTTTGCAGAACGATGCATATTCGCAATGCTCAAAACATGACCGAGTTCGATTTTTGAGAAAATGTTTTTCCGGCCAAAAAAGCCGGAAATTTCCGTTTTTGCAGATTTTCATTGGATTTTTTCGTTTCATGTCTTTGTTTTTTTCAAACAAAAACATCATTTATAAGAATATCCACGATTAAGCATGGTTCAATTTTCAATGAAACTGATTTTGGTACAGGAACTTTCTAAAAATCGCCAGAACAGCCGAGAATCGCCGGATTCCATGAATTTCTCGAGTTGTTCTCGTCTTATTCTGCATTTTCATACTATTGTTCTTATTTTATTTATATCAATTGTCTTATTACATCAATCTTCAGGTAGGTCCATTCAGCATGTAGCTTGTTCAATTGCATTCAATACCAGATAAAGTGTAGTATGAAGAGTGAAGCTTTTTTCTTTTTGTTCTTTTGTTGCTTTTGAAATTTTAGGGGGTACTGTCTAACAGTGATACATTGCACTTTTCTGTCATACTTTTTCACTGTGTATTTAACCGAATAGCGATATGTACATTTTAAAAACAAAAGTAAATTTTTGTTGTGTTTTGATTTGTAATTGATCAATCTGTAAACATGAGATTCAATCTGATGACTGGGATTTTATGAGTAAAACAAAGGAAATAAGGTGAGTGAAAAGTATGGCAGAATTTAAGTGCAATGTATCACTCTTCAACGGAACTAATCTTTTAGTAGGTATCTTATTGAAGAAATATAATTTTCATTTAAAAGATGGATTTAGAGCAACATCGAGAGTTTTTGAATAACCTTAGCTACCTTGTTGACAGCTGCCATAATCTGGATAAAGATCCCTTCATATTAACACAAAGCTTGCAATATGCTTTGGAATATTTAGGACATTTGGAACATGATGATCAATGCAGAGCAATTCTGGAGCAAATTCTAATAATACATAGGATGTTTACACACGCAATTAGAATGGTTTCACCTGAAATCACCAATTCAAAATCTAATGGGCCTGGAAGACCAAGATGTCTAGTTAGCCCTACAACTCTTATTGAACTCAGAAACCTAGGTTTCAATTGGACAACTATAGCTGAAATGTTGCTTGTCTCCAGATGGACTATTCATAGGCGAGTAAAGGAATATGGGTTAACTGATTTTCTTAACTATAGTGACATAAATGACCAGGAACTGGATGATTTGATTAGGAAATATAAAGATAATCATGGTATAGCCGTAGGTAGATCACTAGTTATTGGTCATTTAAAAACTCTTGGTATTCGTGTCCAGCACAGAAGAATTATAGATTCCCTTATACGCATTGATCCCATTTCATCAAGGTTAAGATGGGCTACAGTTATCAAAAGAAGAAAGTACAATGTCCCTGGGCCAAATAGCCTATGGCATTTAGATGGACACCATAGCTTGGTTAAATGGGGATTTGTAATACATGGTGGAATAGATGGCTATTCAAGATATATTGTTTTTTTGAAATGCTCAACAAATAACAAAAAGGAAACTGTTCTGGAACTTTTTGAAGATGCTTTAACACGTGTTGGTATTCCATCTAGGGTACGGACTGACAAAGGAGGGGAAAATGTTTTAGTATGGGGTCACATTGAGAATTTGAGAGGTCCAAACCGTGGTAGCTATATTGCTGGTTCGTCTGTACATAACCAGAGGATTGAAAGATTGTGGCGAGATGTTTGGACGTGTGTTTGCAATAACTTCTACTACACTTTTCAAAGTATGGAAGATCAAGGTAAATCCATTGTTTAGGGTGAAAATTTATCTTTAAAAGGGATGGTTCATCAGTCAAAGTTGATTAATACATAGATTATTTTCTCTGGCTCGTATTGCCATTTTAAAACTTTAAAAAAATCTTCAGACATAAACGATATATAACCTGCTTGAGAAAACACAGCTTAATTTTCACTGCGACATTTTAAAATTCATACAGAAGGTAGAGGGGCTTTTTTACAACAAATGTATATTATCTTTGTGTGTCTTCTGGAAAATACAATCTAATGAAATAACTGATTTAAAAAAATGACTTTTTGTCCAAACTGCCCTTTTAAGTGATGTACTTTTTTTGCTAACACTTTTAAGGTCAAATAATATCTTTCATAGGCAACATTTTTTAAAAAATATGTTAGACTTTAATAATCTATGATTATATAAAAGGGGCTTTTTCATTTTGCATAATGGACCTTAATTTTATATGAATGTGTGTTTTTTTATGCCATACATCGGATAATAATGGATAATGATGAATAAAGGAACTGGTACATACATTATTTATAGCAATATTTGAACCATGATTCAACAGTTTTAGTAAAACTTTTTAAATTTTAGGTATATTAGATTGTGATGATGATACTCAGAAGTTTGCACTACATTATGTGTTTCTTCCTCGGATTAACCATGTTGTAAGAAGTTTCACTGAGTCTTGGAATTATCACCCCATTCGAACAATGAAAAACTGGTCTCCTGTTCAAATATGGACAAATGGGATGGTGGATTCTAGAAATAGACACCAGCATCAAATAGCTGAGTTGCAAAATTTTCAATCTCCAAATGAGATAGATGATGATTTGACATGGTATGGGATGGACTGGAGTGCTCCATCTCCAGAAGATGATGGACTTTCAATGGTAACAGTAGAAAACATTCAGTTAGACCTTCCAGATGATATCCTTCAACAGCTGAATACCATTAACCCATTAGAAAAATCAGAAGTGTTTGGCATAGATATATATTTGAAAGTGATGGATATCTTTAACAGAAATGAATAGTTTATCTTTGTTATGGTGTATGTAAAATAAAATTTGAAACATAAAATCTATTTCAGATGGGAAAATTCATTGATTTGTGTTATAATTAAAAATATAATATACCAACTGTTTAATACATCAATTAACAGAAATGAATAGTTTATTTTTGTTAGGGTGTATGTAAAATAAAATTTGCAACTCTTTACCAACTGTTTAATACGTCAAAAGAGATGATTCTTTTTCAAAAAGGGCTAAAATGTTGTTTTATCGATTAATTTTTCTTTTACAGATTTTTTCTAACAGGGTTCCCACATCAGCTCCTCAAAACTCCTCAAATCTCCTCATTTTTGTTCAAATTTGTCTGATGTTCTCCTCAAATCTCCTCATGTGAAATTCATGAAGGATTTGATTAGCTTACATAATGCTTTTTTTTATATGTATTTTTTTTAATGTGTTGACAAATTTTCCTATGTTTCTTGACAATTTTTTTAAAAATAAAAACACTCCACTTAACATTTTTTATTTATACATTAGTTTTTAGTATAGCAGTGTTCTTTGATGAAGATCTTTTGTATCAGTAAAATATTTGGGGTAACCTAAAAAAAGGCAGAGAGGCTAGAAATAGTCCAAATTTCTTTTAAGTTCATCAGTGAGGGTGTGGGAGCTGCTTTAATCAGTTTGAAAATATTGCACTTTTAGCCAGTTTAGGGAGTTCAATTTCACAGAAAATAGTCTGCTATAGTTGATAAGGAAAGCAAATAGGGGTATACCTAAATGAGTGCATTTTCTTGGAGGTACCAAACTAGAGGGCTAGCTAAAAAAATCTCAAATCTAATGGGATACCTAGATACTGGAGGTGCTTCTTTGGGGTATACCTTAAGGGAAGAAATTTTCGATGAACAATTTTTCACGTAATTTAATTTTGCGGTTTTTTGGCAAAACCGTGAAATTAAATTCCGCAAAACACAAATATTCTCACAATAAAAAAAATCACCCCTAAAATTGGTCTTTCTAAGGCAAAATAGGGCTTTCTTTTCAAGTGTGTCAGAAAAGAAAAAGATGCAGTGTCAGCACAACCGGGAATTCTAAATGGAATACTTTAAAGGAAGAAACTACGAAAGTAAGTTCCTGCGTAAAATGCTGAACATCTTCATTCGCGAAAGTTAATTCCCAAAATGTTTCAAAAACTTTATTTTTTGAGGGATTTACACTACAAGAACAGGGGCGGGGTCGGTAGTAAAATCTCAGACATAATGACGTTTACTACGGTGGTGGTGTGGCGAAAAATCAAAAAAAAAATTTACTATCTAGGGTAGTTAAATATTAAAATGGGTGGTATCTATGTGTTAAATGTTGAAAAAATTTTACTACCTGGGTAATTAAAACTGGTAAAATTAGCAAATTTTAGCTATTTTTGTAATTCTTTTAATTTTTTGGATGACTTTTCTGAAAAAATGTGAAAATGTTTATAATTTGAAAAAATTTTCTGTTGGAAAGTTGTTTGCTGCAAACAATTGTCAATATAAAAAAGACTTCAATTCTAAGGGCAAAACATTAATTTTTTGCACTAAGTGAAAAATGTGTCACAGAAATAATCTTTTTTTAGCTTTTTTTGTGAAATGTGTCCGAAAAGCAACCAAAAAATAGGTGGTCTCCACGACAAATTGTCCAAAAAACTTTTACTACCAGGGTAGTAAAATACCTCTTCCAAGAGTCAGGGTGGTGGTATGTAAAAATTCGTCAAAATCCTTTTACTACTCGTATATGTCTGAGATTTTACTACCGTCTCCCCCCCCCTGTACAAGAACCTATAGAAAGCTTTAGGTTTTTTTAAGAGGGGGCATAAGAGTGTCCTAATCATGGAAAAAAGATTTTCAAATTGCCTTTTTCACTTAAGTTAATTCTCGCAAAACATAGTCAAATGGTCCATTCGCGAAAGTTTCTTCCTTTAAAGTAAGCAGTTCGGCCGAAAGAAGTTAGTGGCACTGAAAAAAGAATTTTTTTGGGATTTTTAATGATAATTTTCATTATTATTTCAGATAAAGCTAAAATGGCATATAATGATCAAGATTTAGAAGAAAAAGTAAAAAAGATAATGAGGGAAAGTTTGCGTCCATCTACCTCTAGTGGTGAAAATGTATTTTCCAGAACCCAATCACTTATTTCTACTGCAATTGGTAGCAGTCTACCCACAGCTGGAAGTTTTCTACCACATCGTAACACACCTAATGCTCCTCAGCCAAAACGAAGAAGTGTACCTGGACATCCATATCGTTTTACAAGTGGTTCTAAAAAATCCAAATCTGTAAAGTCAAAAGTGTTTCAAGTGGCATTATTTCCAAAAAACTTGGATGGAGATAATGGATATCGAGCTGACGTAGAGAGTGAGTTGGTATCAGGTCTGATTGACCTTTACCCTGACTATGATGAAAGAATGATCAGAAGCTCTTTAGCAACATTATTCAAAACAGAACTCCCATTGATAAAATCAAATGATTTTGAATTTGTTAAGCGAATAAAGAATGGTTTGTCAGTTCCATCTGCTGCTCATGGTTTCACCTATGGCTTTGATGCCATAAAGACTCTGGCTGGTCAAGGCAAACTATGTTGTAGATTGCTTGTTGACATTATTGATCTGTATCATCAAAACGACGATGACAATGATGATGTAACTCTTCCCGAAGCATTAAAAAAACGACAATCAACAGTTTTCAACAGTGTATCTTCACCATTAGCAGGTTAGGAATCTTTTGTATTTTAAACGTGTAAAATTATAGTTGAAAGTATGCATATTATGTGCAAAAATATATCTAAAATATAATAGAATAGAACTGAGCTCCTTGTACTTGTCACTGATGTAGTACATAAAAGCTGCAATTTGGGCTTCTAGTTTTTCGTTGGAGGTACTGTATGGCTTCAATATTTCACAGAATTGTAAAAGCTTTTTCGAGCTGTTTCGAGACATAACTCAAATTTTTATCTTTTTCAGAAGTAACATCTGATAATGCTGGAAGCTCCAATAATGTTACAAGTCCCCCTTCTAATACAGTGAAGAAACGACAATCAACAGTTTGCAACAGTGTATCTTCACCCTTAGCAGGTTAGGAATCTTTTGTATTTAACGTAGTACTGTGTGCAAAAATATATCAATAGAACCAGATAGAACTGAGCTCCTTTTCACTAATGTAGTACAGAAAAGCTGCAGTTTGGGTTTCTATAGCAAGATATGCTCACACATTTTTGTAGTTTTTCGTTGGAGGTACTGTATGGCTTAAACATTTTTCACAAATTATAAAAACTTATATATATAACTCAATTTTTTATCTTTTTTAGAAGTAACTTCTGATAATGCTGGACAGGCTGGAAGCTCCAATAATGTTACAAGTCCCCTTTCTAATACAGGTTAGAGACTCATTTTTAGTTACCTATCAGCTGTTTCCTCATCCTAAATTGAACCATTTGAAGCAAAAAAATCATTGAATAGTTCAGAATGTAGGCAGAAATCAACCAAGCACTCTTGCAGCTTTGGCGAAAAACCTGGTGTGTCAAGAAAAAGGCGCGCCCAGGACCTGTTTGTTAGCCTTACACTTAGTTCAAATCTACTTTTTGGACCTACCCCGGTGGAGGTCCTATAAATTAACCTTTGTCCGTTCATTCGTTCGTTCGTTATTAGCTTTCCTCATGATTGGCTCATTAGTTTTTTCTGATTTTTTGCACAAAGATGCATAACTATAAACCCTCAAATGTGACGGAGCCCGATTTTCAAAAAAAAAAATTTTGGGCAAATTTGGGCCAAAAAACGGCTAAAAAACGGGTTTTTTGGACTTAGGTCGAAAATTAGGTCGTTAATTTTTTCTGATTTTTTGCATGAAAGTAGGGTACCATCGTAGGTAAAAGATGGCTTAAGCAGATTTTTGCAAAGAAAATTTGTTGGCTCAAAAAACGCATGTTTATCTATAAGAATCACTATTAATAAGCATACATCACTCAATTTTTTTATGAGATAGATGTTTTTTTTGCTCAGGAGGGCTTACTTTTAAAAAATATGTGTGTTTAGACATGAAATTTTGGTTGCTTGGCGTGTTTTTATAGGAAAATAGGCCAAATTCGATATTCTTTTATAAGCACATTATCAATTACTTAGGTATTAGCTTTTCTCGAGATTGGCTCTTTCATTCTTTATGATTTTTTGAGCACAGATGCATAACTATGAACCCTCGGATGTGACGGAGCCCGATTTTCGAAAAAACAAATTTGGAGGCAAATTTCAGCTAAAAAACGGCTAAAAAAAGGGTTTTTTGGACTTTGTGAAATATTGGATCATTGTTTTTTCTGACTTTTTGCATGAAAGTAGGTAAAAGATGGCTCAAGCAGATTTTTGTAAAAAAAGAATTTTCAGCTCAAAAAACGCATCTTTATCTATAAGAATCACTATTAATAAGCATACATCAATGTTCTTGAAATTACTGAATTTTTTGATGAGATATGTTCTCGAAGTCTTGAATATGAAAGAATATTTCAAGAGCATGAAATTTTGGTTTCCAAACGTTTTTTTATAAGAAACAAACGACTAATTTTAATAGATCGTCACTATTTGTGTTCTGAATGATTGTTTCATGGTCACGCTTATGTAGATATCAATTATATATGTGTTAAATGCATAACCAGGTAGGTCCATAAAAGTATCACTTGTTCATTTTGAATTCAAAATTTGAATCTCAAATTTAAAATTTAAGAAATTGTGATTCTCAAATAATTATCTATTCTCTTAGGTTCCATTAACGAGCACAGCTATTCAAGTTCAGGTAAATATTCATATATTTATTTTGAATATACCTTGGTGACAAAAAATTCTATTCATTTGGCAGGAATTTATTTATTTCCGGACATTTTTTATTTACACAACTTTGGTTTTACAGTTACATTCAAATGTTTGCAGTTTCTATTATAGTTCTGTAACAATAAAACCCACGGTACTTTAGGTAGTCCAAATACCAATTTTTCAACAATTGGTTTTATTTTTTAAATTTAATTTCAAGCAGAAATTTATAAACCATTTATCTCTTAAAACTAAATTGAAAATAAAAGAATTTTCCAAGGGAAACTAACAAATAGGCTTTTTCCACTTTGTAGAATTGATTGACTTGACTAAAGAAAATGTTGACATCCATGAAATCGTTGTCCGGCGAAGCCATATTCGGGACGACTTGATTCAGGAATTTGAGCAAGAAGATATACTAAAGAAGAAACTGAAGTTTGGTTGCATTATGCTCAACGGATCGTTAGAAAGAGGTCAAGGGGATGGTGTTGAAAGAGATGTAATTTCTTCTTTCTTTAACGAATTTTACGAATCGTGCTGTGTCGGTGCAACGGAGAAAGTTCCAATCGTAAGACACGATTATCAGAAAGCACAGTGGGAGGCTGTTGCCAGAATAGTTTGCCATGCTATACGGATAGGCTACTATCCTTTAAAATTGACTTATGCCTTTATGAAAAGCACATTCTTTGGTGAAGATCGTGTTGTAAGTAGTGACTTACTAACATCATTCTGTCAGTTTGTATCTCCAGAGGATAAAACCACAATCGAAAGAAATTTAAAAGAAATTGATGAAGATAAATCTGAAATTATTGAAGTACTTGACCTTTACAAGTGTCACACTTCACCAACCGCAGATAGTTTGGAAAATATTGTGGTACAGTTGGCACATAAAGAGCTGATTCAAAAGCCAAAATATATCGCTAGTGCTTGGTCAAGAGTTTTTGATTCAGTGAAATTTCCCATCTCATTTATGGTAAGGTTAAAAGAGGTATACAAGGAAAAGGTTCCAACTGGGAGAAAGGTTGTAGCCCTGTTTAAATGCGAAAATCCTTCAGCAAAGGAGCTTCTTTGCCTGGAGCATTTAAAAACATACACCCGGAACCTGTCAAGAGACAAACTCGAAAAACTTTTGAGGTTTATGACTGGTTCTGATACGATCAATGTTAAGAACATCGAAATCGACTTTCGTGAATTAGACGGACATGACAAAACTCCGGTGTTCCATACTTGTGGTCCTGTACTGACCTTACCAAACACATACACTAGCTACATTGAATTGGCTGAACAGTTTAGTGAGATCTTAAACAAAGATTGCTTGCTGGAGTTTGATATTGTGTAAATTATAACAACGTACACACATTTTTTAATACGAATAGCTTCTGTTCTACCTTAAAAGTTATTTAATTTTGCTATTGGCAATTTTTACAAAAAAAAACGCATTTCGCAGGGATTAAATTTAGCGATTTTGTCAAGTTTTTTACTAAAATTATGTCAAAATCTCCTAAACTTTTTTTGTTTTTTTATTTTCTACTATATTGTAAGAATCTCACAAACTTTTAGTAAGGTCGTGGTGAATAAAACCTGTTTGTGGGGAGGGGTAAGTAAAACTTCTTTATACATTCATTATCACTCAAAAACAAAATCGCCTAAAATCCGAGAATAAGTCTTTCAAGTGGTATAAATGGTTACATGCAAAAATCATTTTTCAAAAAAATACTACCATTAGGGTTTTGCCTTGGGAAAATGAGTCATGACAGAAAAAAGGGTGACCCGTACTTGGATTTTAGGCAAAAAATGTGTAAATAAAGTTTGGAGAAAGTTTCAGCTTTACGTTATGTTTTCCAAATTAGGATCAACGACCTCGCTATTTGTTTGTTTTTGTTTCAGTTCATGAGTAAAAATTTTTTGCACATTTGTTACCTTTCAACATTTTATTAAAAGCTAAAAGTTTTTCATTTTCTTAGATTTTCATTTCTAACATTTACATTTTTATCTCGTACAAGACCTGAATTCTTGGTTCTTGGTTCTTTTTAGGATCCAGTTGGCTCGAGTATCTTTTATGTTAGACATTTTAGTTTATAGCTTTAGATATTTTGATTTTTTACATTTATTTCTGTAAGCCATTCAAAATAATTATTTGTTTGGTTACTTTTCATATTCCAGCATATTCATATACATTTTTAAATTTTAAGCACACGTCTAAGAAGCTCTTTGGTCTGTGTCTGTGTAGCACTGAATTTAAATGGTGAGTGATTAAAGTGATGAACTGTCCATTAAAAAGCGAGTTTACTATAAGATCTACTTAATGGTTAATTCCATGTTCTGGAGTAATCTTACAGTGAAAGTCTTACAGCTGCTAATATTCAAAAGCAAGTGTTTAAAAGTCAGCATTTTTACTTATGTTTCTTGTATTGTATTTTATCTTGTTTTTATACCTTGGATCTTTTAAGGATCCAGTAGTTTCCGGTATATATTTTATATTAGACATTTTAGGTTATAGCTTTAGATTTAGGAAGTATTATTTTTGGATTACATTGGATCTTATTTTTACAATGGTAAGGCGTTTCTAAATCTCTAGTCAGGAAATAAATTTATGCAGAATTAATAAATGCGAATGATGATAAAATAAAATAAAGTTAAACCCTAGAAATAAAGGCGCTTTAATCTTGGTAATTCATAGCCAAAATACATGTGTCAACATGGGAACTTTCAATACAGTTTCCAATACATATGTTTACATGTCTATTAGGATGTGTAAGAGTTTAATGAATACACCAGCGGCCAGAATTTGTTGCAATTTTTACTTTAGTTGACATTTTGTTATAATTTTTGGATTATATATCGTCCATTGTTATTCTGATATTTATTTGACATTAGTTTAGTTTATATCTTCTATATCATTAAAAAAAGTTGAAATAACTCCTGAATGACTTAATTTTACTACCATGATGTACATTGACTGACGAACCGTGTCTTACGATGGTGTTAATGGGATGCCAAAAATTACCAATTTAGTAAAAGAAGCTCTGTCAAAACCATGCCAAATTTTGGTTAACTATACTTTAGGCGGAAAACTTTTTGCGTGGAGAAACTTTCGTTAGACCGAAGACTCACGAAATTTTCGACGCAAACTAATCAGGAGTATAAATGAATTTCTTTCCTGTTCTTTCAGCAGAAAATGAGCAAGTAGTGCCGAATTCTTGTCAAATTTGATATGCTAAAATTAACATACATGCTCTTTGATTTGAAAAATTTCATTTTTCGAAAATTTCAAGGATTTTTCGGCGTGAGCATTAACGAATTGCCCTTTTCAGAATTTTCAAAAGCATGAACTTTTCGCGAAAGAGACTAAAAAATCCAAAAAGTGTGTACGCTTAAAGTAAAGTTATTCGTAAGATTCAATATCTACGCAAATACTTGCCGCGAAAATTAATCCGATTAAAATAGTGATACCATGGATGTATAAGAGAACTGGATAAACAACTTATGAAACGGTGGAGAGCAAGGCATTGTTTAACTATTGTTTTGGAAAACAATCGATGTTCGAGCTTTACCCGCAAAGTACAATGTCATGTAGGATCGAAGATCATGGATTTTGAAAAATGTTTATAAACTTTTTTCTTAAAGCCATATTTCTTCTCGTCTTTATGCTTTCACTGACACTGACAGAAACTTTGAAATCAAAATCAGAAAAGCTTTACAGTTACTTTTCTCAAATTGCATTTCTGAAAACGCAAGTTGTTTATCCAGTTCTCTTATACATTCTTGGTGATACATACTTCTTCATTTTTTAAAAGTTCTAAACAAAAGGTCAATTATTTCTCACCCTCTCACCATCTCACCCTGATATTCTTATGTTATAGAAACTATTCTTTGAAAGCGCGAAAAAAGCGTGTGTCGCCACCACAAAGATCCCGGAGATACGGCGCCAAAAGTAGATGATTTTCCCGCCCAAAATTATTAGCAAGTTTACAGACTCTAGATTTGATTGTTCTGTGTTTTATTCTTTTTTATGGGTCGCACGGAAGAAAGACCAACACGGCAAATAATGGTTGAAAGAAAAATATTTTGTTGAATGGTAAAATGTTTGTAGAACACTTATATATTTTGTTGAATGGTATAAAATTTCGTTGAATAGTAAAATTTGGTTAAACCATAATACTAAATAGTGAAATATTTCGTTGAATACAAAAATTTGGTTGAACCATAATATTTTCGTTGGCACTAAATAGTAAAATATTTCGTTGAATACAAAAATTTGGTTGAACCATAATATTTTCGTTGGCACTAAATAGTAAAATATTTCGTTGAATACAAAATTTTCGTTGAACCATAATATTTTCTTTGGCACTAAATAGTAAAATATTTCGTTGAATACAAAATTTTCGTTGAACCATAATATTTTCGTTGGCACTAAATAGTGAAATATTTCGTTGAATAGTAAAATTATGGTTGAATAGTAAAATCGTAATTTTGCTACAAATAAACAACCATACATATCATTGAAATTTTGTAAATTTTGCTTACGCGCATGCGTTTGCCAAAAGAGTCGCACTCCGCTCGCTAACGCTCGCTCCGTGCGTAATTAGCGTTTTTAAAAAAAGTCGTTGCAGTGTCAATCTTTTGCAAATTTAAAAACCCACTTTCCCTTGGAAAAAATTGACGTTTTTTAGTTTTTTAGGACCCTTGGAGCATAAGGTACCCGTTGACCGCAAAAATTTCAAAATTCGCGAATGGACCGTTGAAAACATTAGGGGTAAAGGGACCCAATGACGTCACGGTATTGGGAAAAACTTCAAAATGCGATATCTCGAGTTTGAAGATGAGTTGGGAGGTCGTTGACCCCTCATTCTATCAGGAATTTTATGGGGAATGAGATGAGAGGGTTTATAAGGCTTGAGTAGGACTTTCAAATTTGGCTGAATTTTTAGCCATTTTCAGCTGATGACGTCATTAAAACAAAAAATGCGATAACTCGAGATTGGAAAGGAATTGGGAGTTCGTTGACCCCTCATTTTATCGGGGATTTTATGGGGAATAAGATGGGAGAGTTTATAAGGCTTGAGTACGATTTAAAAATTTTGCTGAATCTTTAGCCATTTTCAGTTGATGACGTCATCAAAACAAAAAAATGCGATAACTCGAGATTGGAAAGGAGTTTGGAAATGGCTAACCCCTCTTTGGATCGGAAAATTTATCAAGAATGCAATGAGAGAAGTGTGCCTTAGGACGACTTTAAATAAAAATTGGTTAACATTTGGGTAAAAGCAGCGTGAGAAAATCAAAACAAAACAGCCGAAAAGAACTGAACTCTCGGAATAAATAATGGAAAAATGTAAAAAAAACTTGTTTTTGAAGAGCTCTTACTCCATTCTTTCCAAAAAGTCAGTGGAATTAAAACTGATGAAATATATAGAAATTATTACAAAACTACTCGACACACACGTGACACGATCCAAGGCAAATAAATTCAGCTTTCGGCACTTTCGTTCGTTTCATGAAAACCAAAAACAGCAGAAAACAGTTCTTTTTATCAATGTATGCCATAAAAACTTGAAATATTTTAATGCTTGCCAAGAACATTTTCTTTAACAAAACAAGGGAAATTCAATACTTTTGATTAAACCAGGTAACGAGGCTTTTTTGTAAAAAATCTTTTGTGTCTCTCCCATGCCCAATTGCAATTCTCCACAAAACTGTGTCTTTGAATTTTCAACATCAATTTTTCAACAATCAACACTTCTTACTTCGAAAATTTGACACGTTTACAGCTTAACGGTAGTTGAAAGTCGAGAAGTCCCAATTAGTTGTTGTTTCAGACCATTCCTAGCTTAAAACAGTATGTATGCATTTTCTCATCTATGCATCGAAACAAAAACATCGAAAAGTGTTATCAATCTGATAGAGAAACGCAATAATGAAGAATTTCTTCTCAATCGAAAAAATACAATACATCTTCTTTTTCTGTGTATAGTAATGTATAATCATTTCACATCTCTGAAAAAGCTGCTGCATTTATTTTGAAGCTTCTGGATGGCAAAATTTTTCTTTTTATTTTGATGTGCATAATTTCGGCGGGAACTTCAGACGAATGTTTTTGTTCGAATCTTAAATTCGAATCCAACAAGATTTTCGAACAAAAACATTCGAAATTATCTAGAACTAGAGACCCGGAAGTTATTTTTCATTTTTTAACTTTGGAATTTTTGCTTTCTTTAGCTTTCCGAGTTATTTTTGATTTTGTAACTTGGGAAATTGTGCTTCCTTTAACTATCCGAGTTATTTTCCTTTTTTTAACTCGGAAATTTTTTGCGTCCTTTAACTTTCTGTAAATAGACTAAATCTATTAAATTTTACGTTTAATTAATAAAAAGGCTCGCCTGGCTCGTAAAATATTTCTGGTATTGCACTCAAAGTCATGCGATAACTATTACTTATCTAGTCTTCATTGGATTGGTAATCATCGATATAATCTATCGGATCAATTAAAATCGATTTTATTTCAGTAAAGTTAAAAATTTATTACCCTTTCGGTGACGAAATTTAGGGCCAAAATGACAAGATTCAAAGTATTTTGAGTTTTGATCTGTTTTAAGTAGTAATTTTTAGATTTATGGAATTTTGGATTTTCGGAATTTCTTTGGGGTTTGGGATTTTCGGAAAAAGAGGACGATATTCTTTTGAGCAGCGCATTGATAGCCTCCACCTCTTCTTACATAACTAGTGTGGGCTTGAGGCGTCTATAGAATCCTTTCGCTTTGCGAACACGAGACTCGTTCTCCGTGCGTAACCCCTTTTACGATTGATAATATAGCACCTGTTGTTTATTGTCGAATATTGCTACCAATATATTGTGAAGTCTAAGTAGAAAGTCTCTAGTAAAAAATCATGAAACTTTTTCATTCATCCCGTTTTTATTCAATTCAGTCTTTGCACTTTATCCCCACTGGCTGATATATTTTCACCTGGTCAGCGAGACAGGAGTGTATTAATGTTCTAATTTTATAAAATTTCAAATTAATGTAAAGTCAACTTAAAGCTTTTGATAAGATTGATATCATTTGCTTACTCATCAATTTTAATTTACAAGCTTTTTCACATTGGATTGACACGGATGTGGAGCAAGATTATCAGAATAAGAGAAAGAAAAACATTTTTTTGTTTATATCAGCATAATATAACAATAGGCAGACACTTTCCTGATATGAAATATGTGTCTGATATGAAACGGGAACACTTATGTAAAAATAAAACCTTTAATGTGACACTAGAAGACTTACTCTATATCTATTAACATTTCCTTCATTTTTAAGGTGTAAAATTCCCAGAAGAGTTTCGATGGATTTTTGAATTTGAGTATGTGGAAAAAGAGATGAAAGATCCGAAATTGAAATTCCAATACAACGTGAACAAAAATGCTTCAGCTTATGAAAAGGATAGAGATGCTTTGAACAAGTAAGTATTGTGAGGTAGCCTGCGTAAACCGAGGGGCAAATCACTAAAATAAATTTCGTACGCAATTTTATGAATCAAAAATAAATCAAAAATAAAAAATAAATAAGGTACACCCTGCGTAAACCTTTTTTTAAAAAGAATATCAAAAACTTTTAAACCTTCGGATGTTCTTAATTTTTTGAGTTTTAAGCCTAAAATTGTTCTTAAAAAGTTCGTTTTTTTACAATTTTGTGAGTGTTTTTACACAATTTCCAGATTTTTTTAAGTCCTTTCTCTTAACTTGAGCTTAGCACCGTCGAAGACTTCTGTTCTTATATAGTTTGTATGGTTTAGATGTATTGTGAAATTGACAGGCTTCTTGAGTTTCTGTTTACCCAATTCCCCTCACATGGCATGAGTTGGCTCTGGCTAAGGTATACTCACTTGCCAAGTGAATCATAGCACCGAGTGGGAATCGAACATCAACTTCATGGACGGCTGTCAAGATCCACTTCACTACTGCGCCTTTTAATGATGTCTACAATCTCTAGAAACTTATAAACATAAAATGTTGTTATAGCTCTTAAAGTCAAATCTTAAAAGTGCCATTGTCGATTCTTTTTAGGTTTCTTCAAGGTCATCCAGAGATAAAATGGTCAGAGTATGACGCGCAATTTTGTGACGCAAAAATAACTTTAGAAAGGGAAAATGCCAGAAGTTTTGGGGTTGGTTACGTGAAGAATTTGGAAGATTTTGAAAAGCAAGTTGAGGGAGATTTAATGGAGTCAATTTTATCGAATTATTCGTCGATTGATACGACACAAGTTGACAAGTACGTGTTTTCTTTCGATTGAATTAAAGATACACCCCTCATTTTTTACAGTCTTAAAGATTTTTTTCTAATAATTTCCAATTTCAATAATTTTTCGAATGCTAAATTCCTTAGATAAATAGTTATAATTTTCTAAATTTAAACCTACAAAATAACTTAGCTCTTTGAAAAATCTACGTCCTTAAGATATTCCTGAATTATTGTGTACTAAGATAAAAAGTGCTAAAGGTCTTCTCAATATAAACTGCAATCTTTAATGGTAATTGCAGCAAACTCTACACGAAGTTGTTTTTTTTTCTTATTCATTTTTCATCTTCATTTTGCACTTTTTTGTTGTTTTCAATTTGGTAATATTCCACTCGCGAATATCTTTCCAACAAGCATGAAACCGCTATCTAATTCGATGATAAAAAGTTACTTTTTGGTTTCAGTGCATAATATATCGAGATAGACTTAACAAGAGAATTTAAAAAAAAAATTCATTCCAATAATTTTCATTTTTATCATTTTTCTATAGTTACGCACTAGAATCAATACAACATAGAAACGCCGTAAAATTAAAGGCTGCTACATTTGTTGGTCGTACAGGTCTTGTTAACAAAGCATATCAACACTGCGTTACTAGCGGTTACCCAAACACACTGATTTTACATGGTGAACCGGGGTGTGGAAAATCTGGTTTGTTGGCAAAAATTGCAGTCGATTGTATGAGTCAAGTAGAAAAGACAAACGACTTTTTGTTTATCCAGGCTGTTGATTCTTGCCCTGGTTCGAGTCTTTTAGAAGGTAAGGGACTCGTTTTCAGCTCATCCTTTTCGCATGGGAAAAGAGACTAGCAAAACATTCGCCTTAAGTTAGACTAGCAAACGTCTGTCTTTCCTTGGACACAGGAATGCGGGAATAGTGCTATAAAGAGTTCTTATAAAATAGAAATTGCCGCGGGCGAGTGGTTTGGAAAGATATTGACAATGAAATTGACCTTGTACTCAGTGAGCATAGACATAGAGCTCATTGCAAGATTAAGTTTCAGCGAAATACAACGACGTGGTTTACTAGTCTAGCCTTAGGCTCACCTTTACTTGGTATAGTGTTTTTCAAACTAATATCACAACTTTTTCAAAATAATTATTATTATGCCCCGTTTCGAATTATTTCCCTAGTTTGTGAGAACGAACAAAACGATACTATCCTAGAAAGGAGTATTTAGTGATATACTTATTGCTTTAGGCTAAGAAGTTAAGCCAAGGCTTGTTTATTTTTACATGAACATCTATGGATCAATATTCGAGCGAGATAATATTTTTAACGCCAAGAATTTTTCTTTCAGGAATGATGCGAAGACTTCAAATCAATTTGAGAAAATACAGACGAGATAGGGGTGAAACCAAATTGTCCATAGAATTCACTGGAAATGCTTCAGAATTGAAACAAAAACATCACGAATTTCTGATCGAAAGTGCAAATCAATATCCAGATAAATTGTTCGTTATCGTTATTGATGCTGTCAATCAATTCCAGAGTAGGCTAGGTATGTTTTATCCCGACAGCTGTAGTATGAAGGTAGATCATCCGGTTACGGTACGCAAGGTTGTAGGGGTATATCTCTGCCGAGGTAAACTTGGTATGAACCAAAAACCCCAGAATGTTTCTTAATGTCTCTCTGCTTGGGGTTTAGTAACTAAAAGAGAGGGGTCTAGGGTAAATGGATAAACCCAGGGACAAGATTTGCACCCTTGTCTTCCTTTGGATAGACAATTAACAAAAAGGGAGCCCTCGGATCGCCCTCGACTGCAGTTGCAAAATATTACTTAAGTTCAAAGCTAGAAATCTTTAAGTGTGAACGTTTGAAAAGAATTTTGAGAGACTCATATCGGGAATTCATTAAACACTATCTTTTGAGGATCCAGAAATGTCATAATATCCCAAAAATACATAGAATTATCACCTAGAAAGCCCTGAAAAATCTAAAATTCCCATAAATCTCTTTTATATAGGCGCTTGGGATATGTGGTGGCTACCATTAAAAGATGCTCCCAAGAATCTCAAATTTATGATCTCGACATTGAATCAAGAAAATGGGACATTCCAAAATGCGCGCAATGTTTCTCCTGACGCAGAATGTGTTCCTGTTGAAAACATGAGTCATGAAGACTTGAAAGAAATGGTCAGAGAAACATTGGCAAGATTCAATAAGAAGCTAACTGAAAATGAAGACTCGAATGTTGGCAACCAAATGGACATATTATTGTCTAAGAGTCAAAGTCCGTTGTACTTAATTGCTGCTTGCGAGGCTTTGAGGAAGTTCGGAATTTTCGAAAAGGTGACACAGTATATTGAGAATCTACCAAACACCATTACAGATCTGTTTAGCTTTCTCTTAGACGATTGGTCAATAACTTACGGCAAATTATTCGTGCATGACGTAGCAGGATTTATCTGTGTTTCAAAAGATGGCTTGCTAGAGAACCAAATAAATGACCTTCTGCATTACAAAGAACAAAGAGAAAAAGGCGATGGACAATTTCTGTACGATGCAAATTTCCCGAGGATTTATGATTCGATTTCTCATTTCTTAGCAGCCGGTAAGTAATGGAAGTACCGGCAATTAGGCAGACACCTAAAGATAATTGTTAATGATAGGATAAACAATTGCCAGTATAACGGTTCAATAATTTGAACACGCACGGCAAACTAAAGGCTGTCAGAGCTATGGAAATTTAGTTTGTAGAGACTTGTTGATAAATGTTTGTTTTGAATCAAGAAATTATTAGAGGCTAGAGATTTTAGCCCCTCCCCAATGGTTTGCGTGGTGTGGTGTAATAGGGCATTTTTTGGCGTGATTTTGGCATGTTGATCTCAAAAGGTACTTTAATGGGATAAATTTTCGCGGGGATTAAATTTCTCGCGGGGATTAAATTTCGCAGTTGAGCTCATCCGCGAAATTTTAAGATTTCGTGGGGATTAATTTTCGCGGATGAGGGATTTCTTGATTTTTCGCGGGGATTTAATTTCGCGGATTGGGGTACAAATTAAAATTTTTGAAAAGGGTCAAAACATTGAAATAAAAATTTTCCAGGAAAATTAAGAATTTTTTTTTCAAGTAATAAGAGGGTGTTTTGGAATAGAGCGAGGAGATATGTATTACAACTATCAAAAGTTGAATTTGAACTTCCATGGTGCGGAGCTAAATTTTCACAGCCTATTTGGGAAAAAAAGCGGAAGAGAAATTCGGGATAAGAAAATTAAATTGAAAATAAATTCTTTTGTTTTCCGTTTTCCCTCCTTTTCTTACATATCCTTTTAAATATTTCAAGCCAGCTGGATTACCCTCTTGCATTGAAAAGCTTTTAACAATAAGCGGTCACTTTAGATAAAAATCTTTCCAATACCTCTTCCAAGTTTGTAAATTTGTGAAGAAAATTTTGAGGAAAACGATTTTTTGCTAACAAGCATATCGAGGATTTGACCTTTTTCGAGGGTTGTGTGCCCTCATGTAGAAAAAAAATAAAAAACGATAAAAATAGAAATTTCGCGGATTGCAAAAAAAAAATTCAAATTTTTCGCGGAAACTAATTTTCGCGGATGGGCCTTTATCAAATTTCCAATGGGACTTATTTTCGTGGATGACACCCAAATCCGCGAAATCCGCGAAAATTAATCCCCTCGAAAATTTATCCCATTAAGTGATAGACAGATTAGAATTTTGTTTTTTTGCGTGATCGAAGAATCTGCTTGATAGCCTTTCCCAGCTGGCACAGCACTTTTTTCAACATTTATCTAATGTTCACAATGTCCATATAACGTTAGATGAACGTTGCAAAAATGTTGTGTGTTAGCTGGGTTTCAGCTATGGAGATTCTGCTGTATTCTAAAAAAGGATGCTATATTTTAGGGGGAGGTGGCTATCTTCGATTCTTCCACGACCAGCTCAAATATGCTGTGCGCCGAAAATTTATGACGGAATCCTTCGAGCAGGAAACACACGCGTGTATGAGAGATTTTTTCCAAGACATTATCATCAAGCAATGTTGTGAAACACCTCAAGTGGAACCTCCAGCGTATTTCGATCACATCTTAGAGCAGCTGGTCTACCATCAGCTGAAAGCTCACCAGAACCAAGATACACCTTTGGAAAGCTTGAAAATAAGTCTAAGAAATATTTACTTCGTTAAAAACCGCATTGTTGCCAAGCAACAGCAAAGCTTAAGCGATGATTACTCAGTTGCTTTGGCTACTCTCAAAGATACAGAAGACTTAGAGGCTCTCAAACAATGGGCTTCTTTTGTTCAGCTCTACACATCCTACATTCAGGAATTGCCGAATTTTAGCCTCAACATGGCTGTAACACAATCACCCAATTCATTCGTTACTAAAGATACACTTTCCCTAGGGATGGAACCCTTAGTGAAAGGGGAGGCTTACCCTTTATATTGGACCAACATCCCTATGGAAGGGGACTCGATGCTTGTTAAATACTGTAGAGGAGGAGTTTGTGTTTCAGCGAATGCGAAGAGAGATATTGTTGCTATTACTGGTGATGAATTCACAGCTGTATATGATATGATTAGCGGAGAATTAATTCACGATTTCAAGACCATAGGATCTGCTGTTTCCATTTCATCGGATGGCAAAACTTTGATACTTGGTGGCTATAGCGGAAGAATATCAAGATACAACATTTCCAAAGGTACTTTGGAAGATGTTGTTAAAATTTTTGAAAAGGTATGTCTCCAAACTCATTTTCGGCGCCATTTTAATCATCATTATAATCATTTCGTATGTGCTTAAATGATCTGACTGTAGTGTTTTTTTTCTTCACATCTCCTATGTACAAAATTTAAATTTCTGGCTAATTTTTCTCTAACTACTGGCCCATCGCTGGCTGTAAACTCTGTGTATCTATGTTTTCCTGTTTTTCTCTCCCTGTATCCGAAGATATCATCGTCTTCAGAAATTTCTTGAACTTTGAATTTTTTTTCCAATACCGATTTGATGAGATATCTATAGGTAAAATGATTTTTATTGATTTATCTAAGGATTTGTGTACTTCATGGCTTACTTGCACTGGTGATAACCTTCTAGCTTGTTGGAATGAAATTAACATTCATGTGGATTCAAATGAAAGATACATAGCTACATGGATTACAGTTCTTGATAAAAATTCATTGAAAATCGTCAAGAAATGGTGTACTGAAAAACCTGGGTTTGATTGTTGCTATAATGAACGCTTAAATATGATTTTCTCAGCTCATTTGGGTGGTGATATAATTGGATGGGATCTCCAAGGTGTGTTTTTTATAAATAAAATTTTCCCAGTGGGATACTAGGTTTATGAGGTTACGTCAATAGAAAATAAATAAATATTTTCTTGACGACGAAATGATTTGCCGACAAATAGTTTTTGCCGACGATTTTTTGACATTGACGAATCTTCTACCGATAAGGATTTGTCGATTTTAAGAGGTCTTGATAATATCCAATATGTTGCACAACATTTCATTTTCTTCCATTTTTTTTTACAGGGAATCAACTTTGTTCGGCTACATTTGATTGTGACGTCATTCATTGTCTTTCAATTCATCCAACAGAAAACAAAATCATTTCTGGATCAGACGACTATGTATGTAATTCATGATTAATTTGTCCAATAATCGTCACAATAGATCCAAGTCAAGCCAGCTCCTATTTTTGCCTGAGCAGTTGGACCATGCCAGAGTTAAGATGCTGAAGTTTCTCTCACTTTTTTTAGATTCTGAAATTATATAAAGACGTCGCTGTTTTTGGAAGCTTCAAACATTTTCTCCCATATCCATTTTTGTATTGATGAGCCTCATTGTGTTTTAGTCGAATCATAATAAAACTTACAGAGCTTCTTCAACCCTGCCAACCAGCAAATAGCGACCTTAAGCATCTAAGACTGCGACTTGAATGAGGACGTGAAGTAAATCTTAAAATCAAATGTCAAATGTTATCCGATTTTATCTAGATTTTTTATCACATGAGCAAAATTGAAATCCAGGAAAGTTTTTGTAAAGAATAACGATATAATTCTCAAGGGATTCATATCATTTAAAACTATTGTTCTCTTCTTTACCGTCTTCGTCCTGATGATTGAAAACGTCCATTAGTTACCTATTAAAATTAACTATTCTCATGAGAAAATTGTTAATGAAAAGAATAGAATCAAGCTTCGATCGAGATATCAATCCCAAAGGGCTTTCTTTTTGTTCAATCCTGCCGTACTCTTCCAAAGTCGCCGTACTCTTCCGAAGTCGCCGTCCTAGATCCTTAAGGTCACTAATCTTTGATAGGAGATTCTTGAAAGTGGTACCCTAATGGTAGCATTCCTCAATGTCGTTGAAAAATTTTTAAAACGAAAAAATTTCATTGCATTACAAATTGACCCGCATCGAGTAGTGCTTATTAGGGTACCACTTCAAAGACGGTGGAAAAAAACTTGGTCCATAGATATATCGAAATCTTTGAATTCATTTTTCATATAGATCATAAGAGAATGGTCAGTAACCAAGTCATCTGTGGAGCTTTGTAACCAAATTGAAGATGATGATGACATTGACATTAAATCACCTCTTCATAGAGGACACAAGTCTGTGTGTTATGATGATATCGGTGAGAGAATCCTAACAATACGATTTCGTCGAAAGGAACTGAGAATCTTTAACATATGTAAGTATGAAAGTAATATAAAAAGTTTGCGACTGCAGTCGAGGGAGACCCGAAGGTTCCCCTCTTTTTTTTAGCTGTCAACTGGAAGGGGAGGGCGTCAACTGGAAGGGGAGGGTGTCAATCCTTTTCCTGAATTTCTTCACTTACTCTTGATCCATCTCTTGAGATCTTCTACCTAGCTAGGATATAAACCAGTAGCGTGATGGCCCCCTCCCCCAGCGGCCGATTTTTTGGGGGGGGGGGGGGCGGGCACTGAAATAAGAAGGGCGCAAAAAAATGCCTCTAAAATACCCCCAAATATTTGTGTTCGCTTCGCTCGCGTAATTCTTAAAAAGATATTTAATTTTCATAAGGGGCGCCAAAATCAAAATCTTATAAAATTGCCTCCCCAGTTTGTTCGAAGTTTAGTCGTCGATCCACCAAGCTACTGATATCAGCCCACAATCTCGTGAACCGTAGCCGGGGGCTCTACCTTCATGCTACGGTTGCTAGATGTAAAATGTATCCTTAAGTCTCATATTTGGATAACCATAATCAAAAGCATTACGCCAATATCCTGACACCAAATTTATGAAAATAATTGGGTATTGGTTTAAGCTATACTAGCAAACTAGTCTGTTATTTAATAATGTGACAGGGCGGGAATCAGAGGGCGAGCGGGTGTTTGTTAAAATATGAGATGCTTGGGAGGGCAAGAAAATGTTGGGGAGAGAGCGCTAACTAAAATGCTTTCAGCCAAGTCGTTTTTCATCTAAACTTACCTAGCTTCAATACTCATTTTGCCGTGTGATGTCGCACGCCCAACTATCATCAGTTCTCCTTAAATGGAGATCATGCTTTAAACATATTAGATCAGAAAAGATTTTGTACCCCAGCAGTAACATTTCAGATATGTCGGTCTACACTGGATGTTGCGCTGTCTGCGCAGTTGTAATTCTGCGCACTTTTGGCTCATTAAAGCATTATGCCAAAAATATAATGTCGAGTTATAACTCTTTCAACTCTTAAATTCGACATAACTTATATTAAGTGGTTGCATAGTATGAATGCATTGCAAAACAGTCATTCATTCTCTTGAAAAGCATACTGATACTGTTTAACGCTATATAATTGACACTATTTTAATTAAGTTAATCCGAGTTGTTCCGAACAAATTGATAAATTTAATAATAAAACTTAAAAACGTAATGCCGAGTTATAACTCTTTTAACTCAGAATTTTGAAATGAATTATTCTAAATAGTCACACATCATGTATACTTTGCAAAAAGTTTAGAAAATAATTCAGCCACATTTCAAAACTTAAAACTCGATTTAACTCCGTTTTACAACAAATCTTTAGGATTTTTATCTACAATTTCAAAGAAAAATTTGGTCGATTAATTTTAAAATTACAAAAGTGTGCAGTCACTTGATTACAAAAGTGCGCAGCTCAAAAATTACAAAACTGCGCATAACAGCGCTCCATAAAAGTCATTTAATTTTTTATCTACTTTCAGCCGGTGAGCTACTTAAAGAAATGAAAGGTCACGCAGCTAGCATAGAATATATGTCACTGGTTCCTGGAAAAAATCAGGTAGATAATTTACCTCGTATCTAAAATTAGACTAATCCAAAATGAATGAATAGTCAGAGCTTTTATTGCAAAAATATAACTAATAAAAGCTATTTGTCCGTTAGGCTAGGTCACCTGTTTCAAGTCTAAAAAATAGACAGTAGAATTTGAAAATTTGAGAATCGTCAGTAAGAAAAAAATGGGTCTGATTTTCATTAGCCTCCCTCCGAATTGGCAGGAAGAAATGTTGTCGCGACTAGTAAGTGTCTAATGTCGACATCCGTCTTCTATTCGACATCCCTCTTTATAGATAGAATAAGAAGAAGGTCGAATATGATAGACTAAAGATTTTTCCTCTAATCGCGCTAATCAAAGTCAATCAGCAATTCCGACCTTCCCCAGTTTCTATTGTTCCTATCTCTAAAGAAGGGTGTCAAAATTAGAAGACGGATGTCGACATTAGACCAACTTACGGTACTTGTCTTTTAAGGTTTTGTCAAGTGCTAATTTACATGAGACCATACTGTGGCAATTACCAGTGACAAAAGAATCAAAGAAAAATACAGTCCCGAAAATGGTGGAAGAAATTGTTAGATGTGTGCTTTACTTAAAAGGAACTCACTTTTAAATCTTGCAGAGGTGGTTGAGGGATGTTATTTCGGTAGATAGAGAGAGCTTATTGCATCAGTAGGCGAAAAACTATCTGCGCTTAAATCGTTTATCATCTAAGAATGGGAATCATACTCAAAATGCTCATTTAGCAATTTTGTGATTGCTTTATTGATTTTGTACCCGTTTTCATAAAACTTTTGTCACCAAAAGGAAAATTTTTGTTTTCGTGTGCCGTATATATGCTTGATCGCTGAAATTCTGATGTCAAAATTGCCTTTATGAAAAATTTTGGATTTTGCATGCTTAATTTAGCTTTTGCTACGATAGTAGAATCGATATTAAAAACATCTTATGGTTTGACTTGAAAGCAAAAAATAAACTGAGTGAAATACAAATCTCTAAAAAACAAATTTTCTTTATTTAGACTGTACGATACAGCTTACTCTTGAGTGAGTATCCAGAGAAGCAGCAAAGCGCTCACTACGAGGCGTCCTCCACCCAGACGGTACATTGTGATATTTCAGTAAACACAACAAAAATGCGTGTTTCAAAGTTGGCGATAGAACCGTTTCAGAGTTGAATTTCATACCTGAAGATAATACCTGTTTATCATTCATGGATTTAGATGACGCTGGCTCAAATTTGATAGTTACTGGGAATCAAGAATACTCAGGCGTAGCAAAGGTACCCTATACAATTACATTTAGCCTATTTCATAGGATTCGTGTTTTTTCGTGTTTTGAGATACCCTGCAAAATTTATGGATGAGAGCAGTTTTAACGACACTGTAATTATTGTCTTTCTTCTATCAAAAGATAATTAATATGTCATAAACGTCTGCACTCCCTCAGAAATTTTGCATTTCGCCTTTGTAAAGGGTTACAGAAACAGCAAAATATCAAAATAGCCTTTTTTTTGTTTTTAAGGTATTGGACGTATCAGATTTGAAGATATTCAAGGAAAAAATGTTGCTCGAAGGCTTCAGTAAACGAATGCATGCTTGTGCTATCAATAGAGCTGGAGATTTAGGTTGCGTGTCGGGATATTTTAATGGTAAGCAAAGTTATTTCATAGAATTTATGTATTTGTTACCAGATATTTTTATTCAATTTTATGCAGTATGGGGAAATGCAGATGTGCTGCTTTCTCTTCAAGAGAAGTTGAAAAAGTTCATTTTTGTTATCATTTCAATTGACTTCGCAGAATAGTATATTACAATAAAAAGTGTATTACAATACAATAGAATTCTCTTGGGGAATTCCTAAGAGATTTCTATTGTAATGCAATCGAAACAATCCCACAAAGCATCGCTTTTTTAGAAAAATCAGAAACTCCGATAAGGTCTATTCTAGAACTTTTTCCAATATTTTCCAAGATCATTTGCACATCCCCTTCTCACAGACCCGGTAGGATTTTTCAGCCAGTGGGGATAAAAATCATTGACTGGAACTCGATAGGGATTGATATTCCCATATATTTTATGGCTGGGGATTTCAATGCTTTTGTTTTCAAGTCAGAAAATTCAGTGGGGATGTGAATAATAGCATAATATTTTGCAGTGAGGATTAGTTTATTTAATTATTATCAGTGGGGACAAAATTTGGAGGAAAATTTCCCGCCGGGGACGATATTTAGGACAATTTTACCAGTGGGTCTGTGAAGAGGCGGTGTTACTTAGTGCTTTTTGATAGACTGGATAACGCTGATAAGTTGGCTGGTGTAATTTGACTAAGTTGATATTTTGAGTTTGTTTGAGGTGGTAACAAATTCGCACCACCACTAGATCCAGTCCCTTTTTGGAGAAAAAACAAACAGAAAACCATGACTAATAGACCCACTTTTTTCAAATTTGGAAGGTATTTTTATGGGGTTACTTTGATGGGTTTTGGAACATATTTTATTGTTTTGTCGTTTTGTTACAATTTTGAAAACGAATATGAAAAAAATGTTGGTTCAATCAAGAAAAGCACCATCAAAATCATCAAAAAGCAAAGTTCAGTCAGAAGTAGGCTCTAGTCGGATTTACATAGTGCTCAAAACATCATTCAAAATATCTTTCTTTTCATTTTATTTCAAGGTTTCATGGCGTTTGATTTGACCAATGGAACAATCAAATATTACGTTCAACACGCTTACAGAATAATCGGCGGGTTCTTTTCAAATAACTGTCTTTTATGTATTGACGATAACTACAATTTCTTTAAATATGATCCTGAATCTGAAAAAGATGTTTGTGAATATAAAGGTAAAGTTTCTTAAGTCCAGTGTTTATTAGATTTTACCATTTTTCACGCTGATCAACTTTTTTTGCTTACAGAAAAGTCTGAAAATGTACACAATCAAAAACCATCCCCATAGGACAGTTTTAGCCTGAGAACAATAAAATTTCTATTGCCATTTGAATTTTGATAACAATGTTCAGCCCCACTGTGGAAGGAAATTCTAACAGGGCTGTGAGGCAAGGCCGATACTTGTGAAGTTTAGAGAGCGGCCATAAAGTCTACTAGAGGGGGGTGGAGGATTTAAGGTGGGAGGGTCGAAAGATTTTTGCCATCCTTAGGGGGAAGGGGTGCGAAATTCTTTTGATATCCCACCAGGTTGATTCAAAAATGAAGTCTTTTTTAACCATTTATCAGAGCCTTGTTTAACCATTTATCAGAGCCTTTTTTAACCATTTATCAGAGCCTTTTTTAACCATTTATCAGAGCCTTTTTTTAAAAATTTTAAATCTTTACACCAATCATCATAATCTATTATTTGTCTTTTTATGCTGCATAAATCTCAATTTCTCAATTTTAGTCTTATTTTCAATAACTTCCACACTAACAGGATACACCTAGGGTCACCTAGGAGGTGCATTGTCCCTGCACTGTAGTTTATTTGTGTGATAGGCTTTTTAAGAACAAAAATTTTCAGGTTTTAGATAATTGAGAGGGTTAAAACTTTAAAATGTTCTCTGTCGGCACAAATCGGTTGCGCCTCACAACACTCACAACGATAAAATTTCCCCAAAAAAAACACACAAAAATTAAAGGACTAACTTATGAACAACAGGCCAGGATTGCACGGGGGGATGTCTAAGATTTTTTCTTAGGGGGGGGGGGGGGTGGAGATTTTTTTCACATTTTTGGAAACCCCCCCTCTAGCTTCTAGTAGATACTTTAGGACCACTCCCTGTCGTTTTCAAAAATTTATAATCTTTCCAATCTTCTCAAACTATAGGACACACTCACTTGTGCAGAGATGCTACATTTTTGAACGAGGAAAGACAAGTCATGACAGTATCAATAGATGGGACTTTGAGGATTTTTGACACCGAGACTGGAGAGAATATTTATGGATTTTTCAACCATCGTGCTCAAAGATATACATGCTTAGCCGCTCATCCATCCGAGAAAATATTTCTAGCGGCTAGTGAAAATTCTATGGTATATGTCCTCAAAACGACCCCAGACTTTGTTTAACGAATAATCTTCCGCAATGGATCAGACCCACATACAATTTAGATTTAAATATTGTTTAAAGAGAAAATCGAGAAATATTTTTGGGAATTTTCTTCAGAATTTTGTGATTCTATTTATTTCACTGTAAAAAGAACATATACATCAAATTGTTGAAATTTTGAAACATTTTATATGAACTTTTAGCAAAATCAGATCAGGGATAAGTAATGATGGAGCTGGATGGAGTACGAGAATTCCTTAGCGGATTGTTTCTTTGTCTTTTCTATTGTAAACTGTTCATAATAGAGATCCATCTCTGTCCCCTTTGTCCTGTTTTTATAAGAAAAATGAAGCAGACAAAGTAGTCATGCAGTACGTTTGCACATTTTTTGCTATGATGTTCCCGCTTTTCATCAAAATAATATTTGCAGAAGATACCCCAAAAGCTTCCTTATAAACGAAATCTAATTTTATCAGCGTGTGTTATGAATTTGAGAAGCTTTCATGATTCCTCTTTAAAAATTTCGGATGTAAAATTAAATAATTTGACAAATATTGTTTCAATTGACTTGAAATTTTATCCATAACCAGACATACCGACTCGCTATCTGAAAATGTCAATTAGAAAGTGAGGCACCCCGCGGTGTAGCGCGGTATTTCGAATGAAAAAAGTGCTATTTATAATCTTACAGAAGAAATTTCTTATAGCTTTTACTAATGAAAATAATGTTTCTCATTTTTTTAAATTGTCTTTCGCCAATGTTTTACAGACTCTCTTGACAATTAAAAGTTTTTAATCGTAAAGGATAAATGAAGAGCAGCAGAATCATTGGCTAAGAGGAAATCCAAGTTTCACGAGTTTTTTTTTTTTTTTTTAGGAAACTTTAAACTAACTTAAAATTTGCACTTTTCGATAAAGGCCGCGGATCTTCGGGCTGTGATGAAGCATTGCTTTCAACCTCATAATAACATTAAATTGTTGACAGTACTGGTTGACTGCGCTCGGAGGAGGTTTTTGTTTGTTTTTTTGTATATTTTTTGCGTCGAATCACCAAGTTACCATTAGATTAAATATTATAATTTCTACAACTGCTATTTTTATAGTAAAGGTTTTTTAAGCTCAGAATATTTGCAGGAGAAAGAAAGAGGTATTCCTGCCTTTTCACCCATCCCCTTAGCTGCGAAAGTGTTTATTTACTTGATTTATAAAATGGAATAAAGAGAAATAAAATAGAATGGAACAAATGCTGAAAAGGATTTTCAGGAAAAATAATGGCAATATTGACAAAGTATTTTAGAGAAAAATACGGCAAATCTAAATTAATCAACTAAATAAATTTATACCAACTTGCCAGAAATATATGTGGCGGTGTGAGTTCTGTCCACGAAAGTAGAACGAAAATTGATTATGAAATTTGTGTTGAAAAGTTAGTTGATTTGAAAACTTTGGGATTTGAAGTTTCGACTTGAAAGTTTTACTTGAGTTGAGTTCATATTTTCTCTCATGATGCCTCAACCGACACTTAAAAAGGAACATAACAGTACTTGCGAAATTTGTAAACAAACTGTATGCAGCGGATACAAAATCAAAACAAATGTCACATGTCATGTCCCATGTCAAAATAAAAAATCGAACCAAATATGGCTAATTTTGATTGTTCAATTGTTTTACAAGTTTGTTTTGGACACGTGACTTTCATTGTTCTCTTTAATGACACGTGGTTCGCGCAATGTTTACATTTTACTACTTTAATGTCCCTTTAATAGATATGTAAATAGAACTGATGCAAAAAAATCTGAATGTAATTTTGAAATACTAAAAAAATCCCTAAGGTATAAATGATACAAAGAAATGAATAAATATTTTTAGTTAGTTTTGTGCGTTTAAATAAAATGACGTATGCGAATAAAATGAGATGACTTTTTGCAGTCATTAGGGACATGTGAGCCTAACAATACTCTTGAAATACAAAATAATCATGGGTTGAAAATAGTTACAAAATCTGTATAGCTATCACCAGGTTCAATGATCTTACAATCTTTTTCATCCGATAGACATTCAAATTTATCATCACTAAACAATTTGCAATTATTTTCATCTTCAGCTTTTCCCTTTCTATTATACGTCAACATTTCGCATGCTTGATCTTCTTGACATTCTTTAACGCAATCATTTTCCTTGTTGGCATGTACAATAGCTCGAGCTGCTATACTTTCTTTGACAGTAACATTTTCCACTCTTAAGGTATGACCAAGAAGCTTCAAAGCATCAAAAAAAATGAAAGTCCCTTCACCAGGACCTTTACTCATCTCATATTTTTTTGATGTTGTTGTGTTTGAACCTTTCTTGTAAAAATACAAATAGCATTGACTTGGAGCAAATTCAAACACGATGCATCGGTCGTCATTGATACACTTGTTCTCGCATTTATCTCGGTTGACCTTGTAGTGTTGGTATCTGCCTGTATAACGTGGTAGGTGTAACGTTAATCCAGTCAGACTGATGATTCGACTGCCTGCCTGGCTTTTCATGTCACAACTATCGACAATACCTATTTGGAAAAAAAATGCTTATGTTTAAAGGGACATAAAAGTACGGACGAAATTTGTAAACAAAACCGTATGCAGCAGCGGGATACAAAATCAAAAAAAATGTCACATGTCAAAATAATAAATCAAAACAAATATGGCTGATTTTGAATATTTCAATTGTTTTACAAGTTTGTTTTGGACACGTGATGTTAATTGTTGGTCCAGCGCGCAGCAGAATGGACCTTTAAAGGGACATAACAGTACTTGCGAAATTCGTAAACAAACTGTATGCAGCGTATACAAAATCAAAACAAATGTCACATGTCAAAATAAAAAATCAAAACAAATATAGCTAATTTTGATTGTTCAATTGTTTTACAAGTTTTTTTTGGACACGTGATTTTAATTGTTCTCTTTAATGACACGTGGTTCGCGCAATGTTTACATTTTACTACTTTAATGTCCCTTTAAAAAGCAACTGATCGAAAAGATTTTGTCTTTGTCGGGGCCTGTGCGCGCAATAAATTAACAAGTCCAGGCTAAACCAACCGCCGATCTAGAATTTTTGCCCCGCCTACCCGTGCGATGTTTGACCTATGTTTTGGATTGAATTGGTAGTAGAGTCAAATTTCCCGGTTAGATTAAAGGGTTGTTTCAGGTAGGGTCAGGTAGGGTTAGGGCTAGTGTTGGGGATGGGAGTTAACCCATGGTTGGGGTTTTAGCCCCCAGGTAGAGTTTGGAGTAAATACCATGTTTATAAGGAACTTTGAACTCCTTAAAGCAGTTGTGACTCGATGGCCGAGTTGTTAAGGCGCTGGCATTCTAATCATAGGTGCTTTGTATGTAGTGGGTTCGAATCCCATCAGCGGCAAAAGTTTCAAAATTTCGGGAAATGCATCAAAAACTTTCAAAACTTTGCGTCACTTAAGAAACCCGGTACGAACGACATTCGGTTATTGCCACGTCAGCTGGACCTTCACGCCGCTCCGTCTTCTTGTTCTCTTTAATGACCATGGTTCGTGCAACGTCTACATTTTATGCCTTTATGTCCATTTAAAGTTATTATATTTTGAGATACTTAGAAAGGAGGCGTTTCTCTATGCTGAAAAAGGCTCAGAACTTTAAAGTAGATGAAAATAGATAATTATAAAACGATACCTTTTTCTTCCAGCTCTTTCTTACAATAGTTCAATTTACCAGATGCAATAAGTTTCCTTTTTGATTCGAAATCGATATCTTCTCCAGCCATATACAATGAAGAGAAAAGATTTTCGATGCTATCCAATTTAAATCTGACAGGCACTGGCGTATCTTTAACGGTGGATGCCCAAGTCATTGTGTTACCATCGGCCGGGGGCGGCGCTCCAATTGATATTGTTTTTGTTTCCACTTTAGATTGAAAATCTTCTGCAGCTTGTCTCTGTGAGTCACTCATACCAAAACCACCACCAAGGCTAAACGTTCCTGAATAACTAGCCTTGACCGATACACTGACGCTTTTTTCGCTTTCAGATTTGAACGATTCTTGAGACATCTTATTTTCATACACAAATCGGGCGCCAAATAAAGTATACGTCATAAAATGAGTTCCGTAGTAATTGAAAAATTTGAAGACATCATTCTCTGTTTTTAATTCTTTAGCACGGTTTATAAAGTCTTTAGTTAGTTTTGGTGGTGCATTTTCATTCAAGAGAGAGAAATAATAATTACAGGACGCAACTGAAAACACGTACACAGATTCACTTGCCGACATTGACGTTTCTTTCTTTTTGTACTCAGAGCTAGCTGAAAAACTGACTCCGTATCCTCCACCACTAACTTCAGCTGAAACAGATAATTCTTTTGAAAATTGTCGAGAATTTTTCACAGTTTGACTAGTGAACGAGGTAACACAAGAAACATCTGGGACTAAATCGTATCCTTTAGGCACCTGGTAGCGACAATCAGCTGCCCTCTTTGTATCGCTGTAATCAGCTTGAAAAATAGGATGAGTTAATCCAGGATCATGTCCAACCGCTAATGGATATCCAAACAATATATTGTAACCATAAAGTGCATAATCGAAATCTGGGAATGATCTTTTCATTTGGTTAGAATTGCAAAGCTCAATTTCTCGATTTTCTATTTTCCCCAAAGTGAATGGATTAGTTTTAAAGGATATAACATTGGGTTGTAGTACATTTTGATGAAAAATGTAGATTAGAGCTGTAATGATACTCAATAACCATAAAATGAAAAACTGCCATTTGCAACAGTGACGAAGCCATTTTGATCCTTTTGATTGCTTGGAACCATTCTCAATGCTGAGAAGTGATTTTCTCTCTTCAATAGTGGCTTCACTAGCAACTTTGGCTTCACTAGCAACTTCTTGTTTTGATAAATCATCTAATGGCGTGGCTAACATTTTGACGTTTGATATTTCACTATATCAAATTACCTTTTAATTGATTCTTAGATCTATAAAATGAAAAAAGGACAGAATTTACGGATTAATTTAATGAATTAATTTTACGCATTGGTTCGAGTGACCGTAAGTGTATTTCTTTATGTTGTGCAAAGTCCATGGTTTTAACCAAAGAATGGGTCATACCAAATTTTAAAAATTCTTTTTGATACCACATTGCTCAGTGCTCAGCAGTTAAAGATAAGGGCTAAGAGTAAAAGTGGAGCTATCTAGGGAGAAAGTACCGTAAACAGCACAATTTAGTTTTCTCCAAAACTTAACCTGTGGTGTAGACTTTTCACCTTACGATTTTAATTTCCTACTTTATAGGAATTTTTCACAATCATCCTAGAGCGCTAATTTGTTCAAAAAAGCAAAATTTTGCCTGACTTTGGTTGTGATTTAAAGAAAAATGCTCCCATTTTCACAATTTTAAATCATCACAGCATTCGATTGGAAGCGTTGCGTAGAATAGCAGCGCCGCACCTGTTGCGCATCGCGTGGAAGCGTTGCGAAAAACGGCAACGTTGTGGAATTTTGCAGCGCTGTCCTTCTATGCAATTTACCAAACTGATATGAATTATATCGCACGTCTCAATTACATTACTATTCAAAGAATCAACGACAGAAAGCGTACTGTACAGGGTGTTCGGAAAAAAAGTATCGAGTTTGAACATGATTCTGAGTAGAAGGTTGTTGAGTGTGTTTAACAAAATGTAAGAAAATATATACAAACACAATAATTGTTTTTACAACAGTCATTATGATTAAAAAGAATTAACTTTCTTTACAATTTTCATGACGTTAAAGTTATTGAGAATTGTTTTTTCTAAAAAAGATCTCTCATGACAATTAATATGACACCTAGAGAAACTTTGATAAACATTTTGCAAATTTAGTAAAACACACGCAAAGAACTTTCTTTCTATAGTTTTGTTTCGACTCGATACTTTAATTAGGGACACCCTGTAGAAGTACAGGGTGTCCCTAATAAAAGTATCGAGTTTGAACATGCGATTGAGTAGAAAAGTTTGTGTGTGTTATTGCTAAAATATAAGAACGTTCTCCATCACACAGGCTTATTACAAAAGGTAGTTACAACGTATAAATTAATCGTAATGACAAAGAAAAAAGAGGGAGAGCTTAAAATACAATTTTGTGAACACACACAAACTTTTCTACTCAATCGCATGTTCAAACTCGATACTTTTATTAGGGACACCCTGTAGTACGACTCGATACTTTTTTCCAGACACCCTGTATATCATCGTGTTAAACGTTAAACAAATTATGCAATTATAAATTATTATAATTTTTCATATTTTCTTCTGAGAGTTTTTAAATATCAGTAAAGGAAGTTTTCATAAAACAATCCTTCCTCTGACTCCCAGTGTTACAGTACCTAGAGTAGGTACTTGGGCAAAAAAGGGTTATGAGGGTGTGCTCAAGGTAAACTTTTTCATTTGTTTCACTTTCATGAGTCTCATATGTAGGGTCTTAAAAACCAGAAAACCGAAAGAGAAAAATGGAATTCGAAAAAAAATTGGAAAATTTTGAGAAAAAGAAAACTTTGGAATTTCAATCCCATTTAGGGTCACCTTTTTCGCAAATTTTGGTAAATGTTAAAAAAAGTAGTCCCATATAGGGTATGGACCCTATATTTTCGAACCTTGGCGGAACATCCTCGTCGTTCGCAACTGTTTCCTCAATTTAGATTTAGCTTATAACATTTATACACACGGTAAAAAGTCAAAGGTAATTGTCAAAATTTAGGTGGATTTTCACTTAAAACTATTGAGAAACATCATCAACCAAAAAACCGGAACATAGCTTAACCGAGTTCTAGAAAGCCGTCAAACACATCAATAAAGTCAGATTTGAGTGCACGACTGAACTTTGTTTTTTGATAATTTTTGATAATGCTGAGTCTAGGGAAATTGACTACCTTGACGAGGTTAAAAACTAAAATTGCTAAAATAATACTTGGAGATGAAAATTTTGATTAGGAGTAGGAAATAAAACATGAAAAACAAATTTGCAATCCCAGCTGTTACACAACGTTTCTTCGACGTTTATCTAACGTTCATAACGTCAATAGCGAGATTATGTATCGGAGATATTCTACGGCTACGGTTGGAGGGCTGCCCATGCGGGTCGTCACCAAAGGCGACATGTCGTTGTCTACTTTGCTCTGTACGGGAAAAACGCGAAAACACCGTAGAAGCAATGTCGACATAATGCCGTACGTCAAATATCGAACTTGCTTTCACCCGCCATTACTTGCGTTACTCGCCATTTCCCTCGCCACTTTAGCCGTAGCCGTAGAGAATTCCAGATACATAATCTCGCTAATATAACGTTAGATGAACGTTGAAACAACGTTGTGTGCCAGCTGGGATACCATATTGTAAAACAAAAACATTGCTTTATCCTTTTTTACCTCACAAAAACAACTAAAATCTAACTAAATCGTAAAAGCAAAAGTATATTACTATATACTACGTGCCATTTAATCGCGCCATCAAGTCTTTAAAAAAACTAAGTGGAATCCCAGGCTACAGTAAAGCCAGAGTCAAAGTATCTACCGACTGTTTTAAAGATCCCAGACTACTCGTTGGAGTTTCTCGTTTAAAGACGGAGAAAAGACGGAGAAAAACGGGGAAAACCATTTACCGAACCCGCAATTAAAGATATTAAAACTAACACTGGAAATTATTGATATTGATTATTGATCCACTTCACCAGTATTTCCGGTCAGTAACTAACCAACTCCCACAAATGTGATCACCTCCAAAGAATGCCTTCAAAACGATGTTTCTGTACATGTTGATGTCAGAAGCCGAACTCGCGAAAGTCTGTAATATGGTCTAAAATAAATATCTCAAGCTGAAGCTAAAACTTGAGGCTATATAAAAGGTAAATAAAATAGGATTATTGAACCAAAGCGGAAAATTGTATAATAATGCTTAATTAAATCATTGGCATGAAATCACATTGAATAGTGCTCGATGATAAACAGACAAGATGCCAGAGCCAAGTAAAATTTAAAAGTTTTCTTTCGATACACCTTTTCGGCCGTAGCCGCTAATTGCCATGCGGGTATTTTTTACCACCCTAAAACCGTCCCAGTCTTGTTTTCGCGCCTGAAGACAATAGAAAAAAGTGTAAAAAAAGGATTGGATCGAGTTTAGGGTGGTAAAAAATGCCCGCACGGCAATTGGCGGCTACGGTCGAAAAGGTGTATAAAAGTACATAACTTAAAGTTTCGTGCTTCTGCACTTGTTCAAATGTACAAGAGATGTGATTTGTATGTGAAAAAAATCTGTGTGTAAAACTTAAAAAAATGTTTAGAAAAAGGAGATATAATTAGATAATTAAAAACTGTTTAGACAAGGGGTAATGAAAGCAATAAAGAAATTAATAAAAATACTATTTTGAGTCCGGTGGGACTGCTTTAAAGTTATTTAAAATAAATCTATTAATGTGACGGCAATGCCTTAATTACACTAATATAATGATGTCCAGAGAGGTTAAACTTAAACAAATTTATAATAGGCATAAAAGTATGGGCAGTTAAAAAGCATGAGAAAAATTGATGAAGGAAAGACTCTTAACCCTATTAGCCCCAGGGGAGGTAGAATCTACCACGCTGGAGTTCTTTTGCGTACATCTCAAAGGAAAATTTTTTAAATTACTTGAATTTTTCTGACTTTTAACAAAATCTTATAAAGAGTACTTGTGCCAAATTTAAGGGTCGTAGGTCGTCCAGATTATAGGTTTTATGACTTTATTGTGAAACATGACATAAAACCCAGCTAAAATCGCTTAAAACTCAAAATTTTAAAAAGCTGATAACTTCTGAACTATTTATTTAATCATTTTCAAATTTTGACGCGATAGACATTGACAATGTAAATTAGAAAAAGTAAAAGAAATTGAAAATTTTACTCATTTCATCTTGCCATTTTACAAGAAAATT